>NC_089520.1:23127781-23405281 GCF_963924715.1 Thunnus thynnus | reverse complement strand
CACTTTTCCTTCTTAAGTTTTAGCAGGATTTGGGAAACCTTGTATTCTATTCAGATTCTATTCAAATGTTCAAGAATTAGTCTGGGTAATATTAGAGCACCGACATGGCAGCACCAAGCAAACAACATATATAATCAAACACTGCATAACATTTAATGGAATATACGATTACAAATATTGTATATGTTCACGTTTCATGTATTATTCTTCATACATTTAGCTTTCTTTAGATATTAGATCACAATAAGTGTAAGTGGATACCCATCATTTGGAAAGCTTAATTATTCTATTTATGATGACTTTTATTTATTGTTCCACATAAAGAGAGATAAAGCTCATTATCAGTACATGAATGCACATTTAAATGTGATTCAGCTTCATACAGAACCTCCAGAGATTGTTTTTATGCTACTTGAGATGTGAAACAACTACAAACATCACATACAAACAGTAGTAAAGTAGGTTAAAAGATGGACCAACTACATCCTCAAGTAAAAAACAGAAATTAGCAAACCATAGTCCTGTAATACTCATGTGTTTTTTTATTTTCAATTAATTGACTCATTTTATTTTTCAGTTTTCAGTAATATATATCATATTACTTTTACATTACATTACATTACATTTCATTTAGCAGACGCTTTTATCCAAAGCGACGTACATATGAGACTGATACAACACAAGCAAGGATCTAGTCAGGAGACAACAACATGAGTAAGTGCCATAAACCTTAAGTTTGGGCCCAATAGGACATAGATGCCAACAGGCAGTGCAACAAGGCAATGATTAGAGTGCATAGAGTCAAACAGAGTTTGGTAACTCGTTCCACCACCGGGGAACTACAGAGGAGAAGAGCCTAGCTAGTGACTTAGGGCCCTGTTGTGGTGGTGGTACCAGGTGCCTTTCGTTGGCAGAGCATAGTGGGCGGGAGGGAGTGTAGACCTGAACTTACTTTAATCTCACATACATGTTTATCTTCACATACTGTATATATATTTACCTATACTCAATTTTGGAAATTTTATTTCTAATACATCAAATTATATATTAATGACTATACATATCTGGCACTGTGTAAAAACATATTTTTATTTACTATATTTTAAATGTAATCACCCACTGCTTTTAGGAGCCGAGGGGGCCAAAAAAAAGTCCCTTTTCCATGTATAAATTAACCTAACACACCAGATGGTTTGTTACACAGAACCATCTGAGAAGTCATCTTTGGAAACTGTTTGGAAAAGGGCAGGCACTTTCAAAAAATACTTGGCAGGTGATTGGATGAACCACTGGTGATTAACCAAGCACATTACTTGAAGCCTGACAAGAAGGATTCTTGCGTGATCTCGTTATGTCGTGATCTCACAAATCCAGCTGCCTCGCAAGGTAATGTATAAATCACAGCTTGTAAACCTAAGTCGAGATAGAATTGTCCAGCTTATGGTGAACTATGAGGGACAAATCAAGGACTATTGCAGTAGTTGACAGCAGAGCATCTTGTAACAGTCCACACTACAAAAATGAAACATGGTTATCCTCGTGGGGTAGAAAAAAAACAGACAGCATGAAAAGCAAGTGAATGTCCAAACACCTAACATCTGTTCTTTTGACAGTTGATTCTGAGAGTTGCTCTGCTCCATGTTACTGCTTTATGCAGGACATTTCATGATGATGAAAATGATAATGATGATTAATGATGGTGGTAACAATATGTCCTTCGCCTCATGTGATGGTGACAAGGTGTTCTTACTCTTAAACCTGAATTATTCTCTTCTCACAATGAGATTACTGTACAAGACGCCACTCAGACATTTTGAAACAGCGAGCAGGTCAAGGTAAATTCTGGAAACCATAGCAGTCAGTGACAGATCATAAACTTTACAGGTAAAAAATCAATTATGGAAACCTTTGCAGCAGATCATTCATACAGCAATATGAATGGTTAAATGAAATGATGCAAGAAGGTTTGTTTGTTTAGATCAGTTTTCATGTTGCATGCTGTTTTTATATGTTTCCTCCTTGTTAATCTTTTTTCATTTCATTCTTTTTTTCATTTTCTTTTGGACTAGATGCAGAATCCTATATGAAGTATATGCTCTTCACGTTTGCCAAGTAAAATATGTTATTTTTATGTGTATTTGTTCATCACCCTTCTTTGTAAATACTCAAAGCTCTAGTTCTCCAAACCAAAGCCCAGAAGTCAAGCATGCGTGACCTCTTCTCTCAGCAGTGTGTGTGTGCATCCCATTGAAAGGCTTGACTTCACCATTTCCTTTTTAGCAGCGGCAGTCGGGCAGTAAAGCCTAAAATGCACAGCACATGCACACACAGTTCAATACACACACAAAACATCTACCTCACCTCTCCACCTCCAGACTCTTTGTGTGCCTGTGTGTGTGTGTAGCATAGTGTGTGAGCAGGTAGGACCATCTGTGGCGTAGATCACAGCCAGATGTCCTGGGCTCCGCCACCAGCCAGATCACCTTACATAAATACTTTACCATGTGAGGGAATCATTTAGCCATATTAATTGACGGTAAACTTGCCCTGGAACGAAGGCCCCAGACTCCTGCAGACACACACAAATACACAGTCCTGCATCACAGGTGGGTTCCTTCACTCACAGGAGCAGCGAGTGGGTAACCGGTGGTAACCGGACTCTGATCAAAAGGAAGATTGACATAAATAAAGAGCCTGCAGGAATGCATTGTGCAAACAAAATATGAGCTGGGCCCCAAAACATTCCCTGGAGGGGAGGGCTGAGGAGGAGGAGGGGGAGGCGAGGGAGTGAGAGAAGGGGGGCAGTTGAGTATTTTTCTTTTTTATTCCCTCTTGCACTCAACTCTCCTGTCTTTCATTTCCAAACATGTGTCTCAGCATTCAAAGACAGATAAAAACAAGAGCAGGACAGGCAAAAATAGCAGGAAAAAAGTAAAAAGGTAAGAGGAAAATGTGACAGATGCTCATTTTTGGCAGCTGCAGGCCCATCAAATTTAAACTGAAAAGATTAAAACCCATGTACTTCAGGGCATAGCGGGCCGGATTTCGCCCCTCTAGTGACAGTCTAATGTTCTGCCACCTATTGTTGTCACTTCTAAACAGGACCAAACCTTCTTCAGCGGGGGAGTGATATTTAATCCCGGCTCACTGAACCTTTGATATGGTAGCCTTCACCCATGGGCCTCGAAGGTTTGTGTACACACAGACGCAGAAAGACATACGCACACACATATGCATACACAACAAAAACCTGTCTGGGGAACTTCCATGTAGCTTCTGGTGTCTGTTTGTCTCCATGTAAGGCTTTAAATCTAGAGGGGAAAACAAAGTGGCATAGCCCACGTAGACATACACACACAGTACACATGACCATAACACTACCATAAGAGGAGTTTACAGCTGGCACTGTGGGGTCACTTCCACCAGCACTGGGACATTTTTAGTTTTTCTTTCCAAAACAGAACTAAGAGACTGTGTCACTAAAAAAGAGTGTTGCTAAAATCAGCAGCCCATGCACACAAACAGAAACACACACACACACACACACACACAGACATACCGTTTACTTTAAACAAAACTTTGTGTAAGTGTTCTCTCCTGGGCATGTGTCATAAGATAATGAGTATTGCAATAAACATTTTGGTTTACAATTGCTATGTGGATGTTTCTATGAGTGCTTGTCTATAAGTGTATGTTTGTCTCCCCATCTCAAACCATAGGGGACCAGTTGGTGAAGAGAAGAGAGACATAATGGAAGGAGGGAACAGATAAAAGGCAAAACAACAATAGAGAAATCACAATATATCCCTTGACAGTAGGTTGCAACCTCGGCTCTGTGGGGAAAACACACACTAACATCTTTCAGCTGCACCATGGAGATATTGCACTCACAGTAGGGACCAAGAGGGACCCATTGAGTGCCTGTTCACCCCTGAAATTTAACTGTATGTTTATGTTTTTTGTGTCTATGTGCGCCCTAGAGCAAGGTATACCACCCCTGCAGGTAAGGGTGAGACATACCTCAGGAAAGCAGATCCCACCGGCAGCGCTCTGGGAGGAGCCACAGAGTGCTGCTATTCCCACAGAAATGAAGCAGGGAATCTGATGTGAGGGGATCTCTCCGAGGTGATCGACTGGAGGCAGGGGAAAAAACAGGATGAAAAATTAAAATAAAATAATGAGCAACAGAGGAGAGGTGAGACCGGGATCTTCTCCTTTCCTCTCCTCCTCACCCTCCTCATCCCTTCCCTATGAGCTGGCCCGCTCATGGAAGAAAAAACCACTTTGATGGAGAGAGCGAGAGAGAGAGAGAGAGAGAAAGCAAAAGGCAGGAAAGGGCTGAATGAAAGGAAAGAAAAACAAGGAAAGGTAAATCTAATTACAGGGGCCAGATATGGCAGCAACGTTAGTTAACACTGAGACAATAAACACCGCTCCCATGCAACCACACTGTGTCTGTGAATGTGTGTGTGTGTGTGTGTGTACGTGTGTGTATTCATGTGAGTGATAGGGACCAGAGGAGGGCAACAGGGAAAGACGAGCCTATGTTTGTTTGTACATGGCTGTTTCTCAGGCCCTTAACACTGGCATTCCAGAGCCACATACACACACACACACTCAGACACACACGTACACGTTGACATTTCATAACCAATGGAGGTAAGATCCCAGCACACACCCTGTGGCTAACTTAAGTCCCTGCTGCTGCACATAGGCCTCAAACAGACACACAAACTCACATATACACATACACTTTACACATACACTTACACATCCACATACACATACATAAGCCCTTATTTTTTGAATGACTTTTATTAGAAGTGTTTGTAGCTCTTAGGGACAGTGAGAAATCTCTTAGATGGTTCCCGCCAACATGCCGGCCTTGACGTGGAGCAAAGAGCACCAGTGGAGAAGGTCTGAAGGGTTTTAATTGATGCTACACTGTGTAGGGTGGAATTACAGAGCTTAAGTATGAAAAGGAGTTAATGCTGTCTTCACATATTAATTAACATTGCTTTGAAACATGACATTTCCCATCCGTGCCCACTATGCCTGCACAATGCCATATGTCATCTCTTTCTCTTCTACTCGCGCTCATTCCTGCATTGAATGTGTGGATGTGTTCACAACAGGTCAAGATCAAGATTAGTTTATTTGTCCCAAGGGAAATTTGTCATGGACATAAAGGCTGCCACATAAAAAATACATACAATTATAGTGCAGTAACAGACATAAAGTGCATAGCACAGACAATTGCAGATATAAAGTGCATTCAAATACATGCATCACAGCCCCTCATTTCACACCCTCCTTATATCTTGAGTTTAGGAGATTCACTGATAGAGGGATGAAAGAGTTTTTATAGCTATTCAGGCATCATTTCCTGTATTTAATTGAAACCCCGTAGCGTCTAACTGATGGGAGCAGTTCGTATTCTGAATACAGGACATGGAAGGGGTCAGCAATAATTTTCCTATAGCTTGTTTAACTATAGTCTTTTCAAAGAGCATTTGGAGGGAGGGATGCTCCCTCACCCCCTCACCCCTCTCACCAGGTCTTACTCAATAACACCTGCCTGCTTTGTCTGTGTGTGTGTGTGTGTGTGTCAGGGACCCCCTGTCTAACCTAAACACTTGTGAGAGGAGCTTTTTATACAGCCAGACACCTCAGCCATTATCTGTCTATGTAGACAGTAGACATGTGAGACATTTTTTAAAAAAGGTGCTTTTACCACACATCAGAAATCGAATGCTTCACAGTCTGCACACACACACATACACACACACACATGCACACAGTCCACCCACCCCGGTACCCCATCCAGGAGGTCAGAATAAGGAGGGGGGAGTTGGGTAACATGCCGTTGTATTAGTGCACTTTTACCGTGGATGAAGAATGGCCATAAAAGGTAAAACCATCCTGCTAGGACCTGCTTACTGTAAACAAGCAGAGAGGAAAGTGGAGCGGGTGAGAGATGCCGTCTGGAGAGGTGCAGAAAATGAAGAAAGCAGCGATGAGAGGAGTAGAGGGAGGGTGAAGAGTGGCAGACGGCCAGTTAGGCAAGAGTTTCATATTTTGTTTGCTTCACAGGTGAACGTTAGAGAAAAGCCAGCATTTACAAAACACAAAGTTTGCTGGAGAATATGCTTTTAAACAATTGTTTTATTATTATTATTTCCATTATACCACATTTAATCAACTAATATAAACTAATTATGTTGAAAGCCCCTTCCCTTCCATTTTTGCAATTTTTTCCCTTACTTTTACCTAGTAGTTTTGCTTGTAATATATCAATAAACATATACTTGTGGACACCAAAGTCATCCACAGTTCATAGTTAAACTTGTATACATCAGGTTTGGTCATATCTGTTTATAGTATAGTATTTCTGTTTTATTTTATCTTATCATTTTGTTCATTTACTGCAATACGGTGTTTACAGCTGTCTGATGTCCATCACATTCATTAGTACCTGGAGAGATTTTTGAATCATATTTTGTGTATATAGTCTCCAAATATTGACTGATAAAACAAACATTCATCATCATTAACCTTTAGAACTCCGACAAATTCTCATTTCCAAACAACGCTGTTTGACTTCTTTCTATAACCAAGAACACATGTGTGACTTTTGGTGTCTATGTTCACAGAATTTGATGCATCAAAAGTCCACTCTTCCAAAGCATTCCTTTACGATCTCTTTTCTCTGTAGGTATACTGTGTGAGCGTGTCGTGCCTGAAAATGAGGGTTGATTAAATGTGTCTGGTGCATAGGGCGTTAGCTGCCGCTTCAGGTTACTACAACAACACCTTCCAGTTACTGACCGGAGCACATGGCTGTAACCACTGAGAACAAAAGCTAAAGATGTGTCAGTTTTGGGGTTTTTTTTGCTTGTTTTTTCTCTAAAATATAGTATTTTTTCTGAGGTAAAAAGTGACTCTACTACTTTGGATTGGCCCCGGAGCCACGGAGTACACTTGAATATAAACTCTGAACATTTGAACTACAATTTGCAACAGAAAATGAGCAACATCATTCAGCTCCTGACTAATCATCCTTCATCTCCAGTATGCATGCTCTAGTCCTGCAGACTGTCATGTGTTTACTCTTACACCTACTTTTTATTGTTGTCCAAAATCCAAACAGAAGAGTGTTGTGACAAGAAATCTATTAACCACTGTGCAGGATTCTTTCAGTGAGTATGCTGCAGTAATGGTAAGAGACAGACAGGTTGACTCAGGGTGAGGTGGGGTTGTGGGGTGTTAATGTGTGCCTTTGTTCACCCAAGTCTTCCTCTCCTAATTCACTTCACAGGCACAATTTCACAAATTTCCCCTATTTCAAGGTGATATATACAAATGAATAGATAGAAAGATAAATAAATAACTCACAATTCTAAAAGTGAAATTGCATTGACCAAAAGCATTACATTTTAGAGGAGTAATTGCTTTTAGGGTTGTTTTTTTATCCTTCTTTTCAGTTGAAAAGACCTGGACAAGAAATTTGTATACTGTATGCACACACACACACACACACAGTTTGGCCAGGGGCAACGTAACAATGCAAAGTGGAAAAACATGAGTCGGGCTGTTGAGCGTGAAAAAAAGATGTCTTCAAATGAATAGAGTAAACCACAGCAAATGAAGAGATGCATCAAGGTGGAGGAGGATGAATGAGAGATGAATGGAATCAAAAGGGTGAAACAGGGAGAGGCTGATTTGCGTAATCCCATCGTGGAAATTGACTTTGAAATGCAATATTCAATTTCCGCACTCCTGCAAGCAAGAGAGAGAGAGAGAGAGAAAGAGACAGAGAGAGAGAGAGAGAGAGAGAGACCGGCTTTTTTGGTTAATAATAATAACAAAATAATGTACTTGAGACATAAAAGCAAATAGAGAGATGAGAATAGGCGAGCTTTAGGAGGTAAAGACACATTTCTGCACCACACAAACAAAGTGCGGCAGCCTTCGCTAACAAGGCTGAAAGAATTAGTTCCACCTTGGACTTTCAGGTTTCACAATCAAAAGCAGAAAAGCACTCTGAATTTCAATAGGAGTACAACAGCTACCACAGATATGTAGAATGGATGATGGTCTATGAATATAAGCCGTTCATACAGTAGTTGCTCTGTGTGTTTGGCTGGCCATCTGAAGTGAAAGCTCTGCCAACATCAACAAACAGGAAGGTGTGCGGAATAAACCCATTCAAGGTGATATAAAGGGTTGGGCAGATCAGTCCAAAAATGTCTCAGAGCTGACCAATAACTGCTTATAAAACATAATAAGCTACTGAAAGTTAAACATAATCAGTCTCAGATTACTAATGTACCTTTCTAAACACTCAGTGAACACTGATTATTGTTTAAATAGTGTGTGTATAGTAAAATACAGTTGTTGTAGTTTGATTATTCAGTTTGTTAATGTCTATTTATATGATCCGTCATAGCTACAGACCACAAAATATCTCACTACCGTGGTAATGATGGGGTGTCAACTGTAATGTCGCGCTACCGCCCAGAGACAAAGTCCACAGCGAACACATCAGCAGAATGGAACATAACAGAACTCATTGCACCTGTGTTAGAAATTGACTTCACAGTAGTTTCTGCACAGGTAAAAATGTCCAGAGTTGATGTACACAGCACAGTACAGGCAGTCAATTGCATATTGCCCTGCGAGTGAAGAGTAAGTATCCATCATCAGCATGCCTGCTCTCAGCATATATTTAAAAGATTAAAAGATCTTTATTTTTATGGGGGCAAGGCACAGGTAATGAGGTCAGAGATGCTAAAACAGTTTAGTCAGCTATTGTTCCTTTAGGGCTGAGTTGAGATGGAAGCACTTGAGTGCTGCTTCACTATTACAGTATGTGGGCTTATGATTATAGTTTAAAATATTTTCATATACAGTGAATAATTCTCCAGTTACTACTGATTCAACCTACAACCAGTCCATAAAGGCTTTAGTGACTGCGGTTGCTACACATGCAGGGTTGAGTAAGTCTTTGCAGTATAAGTTTTCTTCTGCACACAAGATGATGTGTTTCAGCAGCCACAGCAGCAGTTTGCGGTGAATTAACAGAAGGAGAGATGGGTAGTTAGGCTGAACAAAAACAAGGAAAACATGTTCAGTGAAAAAAGAAAAAATGGCACCAACAGAACCTCATAGTTCAACAGAAAATACAAGGGAAAACAACAGTACCAGTACTAAAACAGGTCTCTTCCTTCCAAAAAGCACAGTGCCAAAAAAAGGGGAAAAAAACAGCAAAAACAGCAAATGACTGCTTAGCAACCAAGATGTCATCAAAATCAAATTAAGGAGCACATGGATTACCACTTTAAATTGCATACATGCCCCTATTTTACATACCAAAAGTCCTGCAATAAAGTATGTCCCTAAAGTATAATGTAAAACAATAAATCTGGGAAAAAAGCTTAAAATGTATGTATGAAAATGTAAATACAAATTCTACAATCAATAAAAAATGGCTGTCATCTCAGGTGGAAAAAGTGGAAAGTATTTTGGTCACTGCATTAATACCTTAGTATGTTCTCACATATAGTTACATTGATGAAGCATTTTCTCATACATGTTAGTTGTATTTCTAATTAAATGTGTTAAGTTGACTAGACACACTGTTTCACATAAATAGTGCTTCGATCGCTGAGGTGTCTTCTCTTTGGAACAATAATTGGCAGAGCAAGGTCGACAGTGTCAAGGAGTTTTGCAGCTTATATATATATTTACATATATATATATATATAAATATATATATATATGTGTGTGTGTGTGTGTGTGTGTGTATGTATGTATGTATTTATATACTGTATATGAACTACCTTGTATCAACTACTTGAGTTGCTCTGTAGCAAATCGTCAACTTAGCACAACATTTATTTTCTACAGAGAAATGTTTGATTCCTTTTTGATTTAGTTGAAAGAATGTTTCATTATGCATTTATCCAATCAATTTCCCAAGGGCATGTTGTCAATTCAATCTTGACAGTAATGGATATCAAAGGGTGTTATGTGGGTGGGTGTATTTTATGCAGCCTGTAAGTTAATTACACATTCTTGGAATTTCACTTGATAAAAGGTGTATCTTTGCACATAAGATGTTTTGAAACAAATGTAATTGAATAGATGGCCTGTTGAAAGATGTTGCAGCAGAGTTAACATTGAAACACAGGTGCACACTAGGCATCAGTCACACACACACACACACACACACATGCATGCATGCATGCACACACACACACACGCACACAAGTCCCATAGCTCTAGCTGTAATCAGTGTGTTTATACAGAGTGTCAAGAAACCTGGGTTGCTCTGACAAAAAGCACCGGGTGAAATGAGGAATGCCAAGACAACGCAGTAAATGGCGTAAGACCTCATCATCCGTCTCAAAAATACACAGACACACACACACATTTGCACACGTTGTACGCGGCCAGTCACTGACGAGGACTGATAGAGTGAACGGAGACGGGGACAGTGGAGTCAAACAAAGGAGTGAAATATGAAGACAGGAGGAAACAGAGAGCCAAAATAAGAGAGGAGGAAGCAGAGGGATGGAGCACAGGATGAAGCTGACAGATATTAAAACAGCCAGAACACACCGAGAGAGCTTTCCCTTCCTGAGAGCTAATATACAGAGATTAGTGGGGGTGGGAGAGAGAGGCAGAGAGTGAAATGCCTTTCTTAAAACTTAAAAAAAAAAACATATTAAAACTTCACCAAAAAGAGAAACTTCTTTAAACCCTGCTTTAAAACATGCCTTATCAGTCAGTCTTCTTAATTGTCTCTTTCAAATTTTCAAAAGTAATTTCTAGTTCTGATGTTGCCAACATCTCATGTAGCATCCTGCCTTTTCAAGTGGCATTCAACGGTGGAAGCATATGACTTATTTAATGTATTTTAGGTTGATAGTGTTACTATAAAAAAAAGGCAAAAAAGTATAAATCATTGCACTGCTGTTGCAGTAAAATCCCTTTTTAAGCTGCTGCGAACATAAGGCCTCTTTCACTCGACCCCCAGCCAACAAATAAAGGTGTAATTGATGTGCAGCGAGTTGCCAGTTAGAGGTTGTTTTATGTTTTGCTGGGACGGTCATGGCAGCGGAATCTCACCGACTATTTTCACCAGCACTGCGAGCCTCATGGGGGACTCGAGGTAAATTTGAGACAAGTTGAAAATGTATCTTTTTTTTCTCCCCGCTGTCTCGCTCACTGCACGCCGTCGCACACGTGCACAGATCACATACACACACACTCAAGCGCATGCACAAAAACACATACCCCAGCCTCCTCCAGTATGTGTGGGTGGGGGGAAGGAAGGTGGGGGGAAACTAATATTTCTCTTGAGAGAGATTGATGTGATCTGTTCTGCACTTCATTGTTTGAGGACGATTTGAGCGAACAGCCTGTTCTCAGCAGACCTGGCCATCTGTGTGTGTGTGTGTGTGGGTGTGTGTGAGTGTGTGAGTCAACAGCAGACCATGAGCATTAAGGAAAGAAATTGCTCTATTATTTTAGCGACTGCAACAAATCAGTTGGTTCACCTTTGTCCCTCTCAATTGTTGGAGCGAACATGGACAAACTCAGCCAGCACACATGGGACTGGCTGCTTGTTCGTGCACCGCATAAGCCCAGCCGAGTGAATAGACCCTTTCACATCCACAGATAAAGGGATGAAGGGTAATAAAATGTGTACACTTTATTCGCTAATACACTTGAGCTGTCCTTTCATGCTATTCACCCGAGCCATCTCTGAGGGAAACAGCAACATACTCACAATGCATTATCAGACCGACGAGTCTAAATATGATTGAAAAACTTTACTCAGAGTGTTGCTTGAAGTGTTTACCTAGAGTGTTGCCATTATGTAATCATAATGGACATCCTCCATCTTATCAGAATTGGTCAACCACCCAAGCAATGGTTTGAGGACATCCTTCATGCAGCAGCGCATGCTATGAAGCCTTACCACTTGTATTTTTCCATTTCCTCTGTCCTGTCTTATTATAAAGTCTTAAATCTTGTTGTCAAAATCCCATCTCACATTGTAAAAAACTCAATCGCAGATAAAAAGAAGGTAGTCAAATTTAACAACTTCTACAGATATAATACACTAATTGTATAATAAGTGTATAAAAGTTGTGGTTTGAGTTATAGAATTGTCCAACAAGAGATACTGAACTTTATCAGTTGCTGCAATGAGATATAGTTCCACATTACACAGTAAAAGGTTTTCAGCTGTTTCCCTTGAAAATCTATTGCTCCAAAGTGTCAGTCAGGTTCAACTCTTGATTTATGACAGAAAACAATGAAGCAAGCTCTCTGCTGTGTCATTCAGGTGCTACTGTTCAAAAGTGAAAGCAGCTTGATGAATAGGTATCATGGGAGTAGAGGAAAGAGAGAGGGAGAGTGCGCATTCCTGTGGGGCGCCTGCAAAGATGAGTGAGTGAAAGATGAAATGATGGACGAGTCATACCTGTACAAAGTGAGGGCAGCAATCAACTTCTGTGAATGACTCTTTATCCACATCTCATTCACGTCAAGTTAAAACATGGAAATTAACAATTGAAGAATTTATTTCTCCATGCAATTTTCCCTTGAGCTGCAAATCCACAAGTCAGACTTCTCAATCGTTGAACATTTTCTCGATGAGATGCTGCTTTTCAATCATTAACCACGTGTGATCATAACATGGCCTCTTCACCCTGTTTTCACCCTGTTAAAAATCACACAACAAAGCCATCACATCTGTTTTCCTGCGAATAAAGTTAGTTGGACTGAATTCAAATGAGACAGATGTTCAGGCAGAGTTGTACATGATTCTGGTTTGGCAATCATAAGTGTTTAGATGTTCAGAAAATACATGGAGATAAAGTGTATGGACACTGCTTAATCCACTGTTAAACTGGAAGCAACTGCAGGACATTTTGTGTGACATATTTAAGATAGCACCTCTGCCTGTTTTACATGCTGATCAACAAGAATCAGTATCAGAAATTGCCTTAAACAGCATGTTGACAAGGAATGAAAGCACAAGAAGCAAATCAAAATAGATAATTCACATGCAGATAGAACAAACAGAATGAGTAAACACAGTAAAAGTACAAATAAATATACCAGCCAGCCCACTCACACTCACACAAATCCTCCACTGACATGCCAACAAATAGTTGAGGTAAGGGAGAGAAATGACCCTCTCCCCAGGGCCAAACATCTCCTGGATAAAAATGAGCACTTTGTATAGAGGCTGTATTTAGTTTGTTGTTTCTTTTGTTTTTTCCCCCTTTTCTTTCTCCTCCTCGAGTGACAAAAGGATGCCTTTATCGTTGTCTTTTATTTTATCACTGCTCATTGTGTGTGATCACAGCGGCGTGGCAGTCGAGTTTGGTGCTGCCGCAAGAACAAAAACCTGTTAATTCCACAGTCTCCGTGGCACAACAACCACTGGATTTGACAACACCATATAAAAGCTTTATTAATTAACAACAAAATAATGCAAGAAAGCGCTTTGCTTTTTATACAAATCAGTAACTGAGACGTGTGAACAGAATAAAAAGTTTCCTTCAAGGTGGTACGCAAAGAAAAGTAAACAGATTGCTTACAAGCCTGTGAGTCAATATTCTGATACAGTAAACAATATGGCAAATATCACCTTAGCTGGAATGCTTTGCGTCCAATCAGATTGAGGGGAATCTTTTTCACTCAGATTTGTCGATGTTATAGTCATTTTTGTGTGAGAAGCAGAGGAGCTGATTGTTTTCTATCTCTGTTTTAATGTTAAGAAAATAGGGCAGTGATTTATTTGTTATTTTAATATGGATATTGTCAAATAGAATTTATAAGATATGTATATTTTAACTACCTTTAGTTTCTGGACTTTTTATTGCTGGATATAATCGGCTGGTGACACTGTTTTGAAAGTCAAATCTAAATCAAATGCATTGTGTTATCATTATCACTCCATTCTCGACTTAAATGTCTCATCTGGTTTTTCTACAAAAAAGTTAATTTACCTCAATAAAAAGTTGAATAAAATTATATCTACACCTTCTCTCTCAAAAAAATCCAGAATCTATGAACATACAAATATTTTTAAATCCAAAGTTCAACTGCTGGATAAAAGATGTTTCCCACTTCACTGAAAAGTTCATTATCGATGTATGTGAGCTGGAGGTTTCAATTTTCTACATCATTCTACATCTACATCATTGAGTAAGTTGCATGTTTGACCACAACTGGCTTTTAAACTGGTTGTGATGCCACAAAATCATGCTTGAATGTGCACGCGGTAAACGAGATTTAAGGTGAGTGCAGATAAACTCAGATGATTGTGAAACCTGCCTTCAAGTGTCAAACTCAGCACACAATTTGGTTACAACGAGAGAGGGACTTTAAGTGCTTAAACAGTGCAATTTGCAACAGGAACCCCATTTTTCCTTCACAAAATAGAAGTGACACCAGATTTGTTCGCACTTTGAAGGAATTCTTAAATGTAATGTGTCACTTTCTGTCAATGTCTTCATAAAATGTGCTTACAGTTCTTCCCGATGCCTTATGAGCAGCATTCGGGGCGAAGTGCTGGTGCTTTGTTCTTTTCTCAGACGTGTCACGATAATGAGAGGCGTCAAGTTCCATCAAGCAGAAGAGGACAGGTCCACATTACAGATGCATACATCACTGCTCTCATTTCAGTGTAATAACACCTGTCGGGCCTGATGAGGGGTAGCCATGATGGCTTAGTCTGAGCACAACAGACACACACACACGCATGCACACTCACATACGTGTATTTATACACACAAAATAATCAAATCAACAAAAGACATGTAACGTGCAATAGGAGCCAGTGAATAGATTTCTGCTTAAGCCCACTTACCTGCACACCAGTAGATACATGCTTTAGATTAGGTTTGAGAGAATGAGTGTTGTCCATCTTCATTATGGTTGCGTCTTCAGTCAGTGATGATGCTGATATTCATGTAAAGCTTATCATATATCAGGAGAAAACTGGCTGTTTAATGACATGTGCCCTATTTTATCCAGCGACAACAACTGGTTAAATAAAGTGACATTCATAGGTTGTAGGAACATTCATTAGCTTGAATTATGGGTGTATTAAGAGAACTGGATACTTTGTCCCAAGATGGCACCCCATTCTTTCCTATGTAAGTTTCTAATTTTTGGGTCCATAGAGCATTCATTGTGTATGATGGTTCTAATAAAATTTTGGTCACAATCTGTGTCAGACTCTACGATATCAGTTTTGAGGCATGTCACAATGTGAAATGAATGAAATCGTAGTTTTATTATGTAAATAGAAAACAAACAGATTATGTAAATAGAAAACAAACTAAATGGAACGAGTGAGGAACACCCACCAGCAATTGATGAATGATGAATTGTCAGTAAGAATAACTTTGAATCAAGATTATACAGCAGATAATGAGAAGTTACCAGAGAAAAGACTGAAGGATACTGTATTAATGAATCATTAGGAAATGATTAGTTCATTAATATCTGTGAATCGACATACTGACCACTTTCTTCAGGAGCTTATTAACTCCATTAGCACAAAACTGGTAACAAATCATTAATTACTAATTTCTTAAACATAAGTTATGTTTGAAAAGAAGGAATGGAAAATGTTGTTTTTTTTTAAAAAATCGAATGCCAATTCTGCAAAGTGAGTGTATGTTTTTAATGGTAGCATTATGCTAGCTAGCTTTATTCTCTGTTGGTTGGTTTGGATCATTACAGCAATCCATTGTGGGATTTTGGTCCTACATTTCTGACACTGTCAAAATTTTGAACAGCTACAGCTCGAAATCACAGTATCATCTAAGACCACTGTTTTTAAAGTACAACCAAAGATTTCACCACATGTCTCTCACAACTGTCAACTTCATCTGGCAGAGCCCAAAATAATACAGTGTAAAGGGGCTGTAAAGGTGGGCAGGCTTGTTACATGCTAATTAAGTTCTTGGTTGCAGACAATCAACCGAGCATGACACTGGAATACAGCAGATGTTGTGTTATTGTAGCTGCCAATCCATCTGTTGTCACTGCCCAGTGTTTTAAACATTAGTTGGAACATCTGAGTCACAGCTGCATTTAAAAACTGCATCATAGCAGACTTTCACACTGCGTACGGAAAATAAAAACACAGTCATTCCCACTTATCCAATAAGTAATTGACTGGTTTGCTCTTCCATGCCAACAAAAATTAAGGTTTATGTCTCTATTTTTTTTTCTCAAATGAGGAAATGTGGTGAAATAAGACTCAACATTAAGTTAAGGGCGAGTTTAATAATGTGCACACGTTTCCAGTAGCAGTGGCTGTCTCTGCCATGTGTTTAAAGAATCATCAAGTCAAAATCAATGGAACAAACTTCTCAGAGAATATAACACATATTCCTCATTATTAAGAGATCATATCTTGCTGTGGTGAGTTGAGCTGAGGTAAAAAAAAAAAAAAAGGATTGGTTTGCTAATGGACTTCGCACTGTGGCACACTGGTTCATAACAGTCACTCCCTGCTCAAGGCTCTCGCAGGTTTTAAGCTTTTAACCAGGCTGTTCGCAACAGGAAATAAAACCTCCTCCAGAAACATCAGAAACCAGTAAAATGTGTGCAGAATTCTTTTACCAGTGTAATACATGCACACTCACACCTTGCACACATGAGCATTCACACACACACACACACACAGAGATACACACAGCAGAAGCAGTAGAACAAGGCATTACCATAAATTCATTAGAGTGGTTGGGCAGTATTTATAAACATGTAGAGATCTTGTTTACAATGTCTGACTGGATGGATTACACATCTACACAGACTAGTGAAGGAAACACTCCCAATATACACACTGTTTACACTGGGAGAGAGAGAGAGGAGCGAGAGAGAAAGGGGTTTGAGTACATCGCTCCACAAGGTCCCTGAGTGGCATGTTTTACAGAGCGAAATAAACATCCAATAAAATAAACACCACTCTGCTGTGCTCGGCCGCGCTCTGCTGCCATGTTCTGTCCTGGGACAGCACAGAGAGACTTCTGTGTGCGCCTGCCAGCTCCGCATGTAGGCATCCACATGTGAGAGGAGAGGAGAGGAGAGGAGAGGAGAGGAGAGGAGAGGAGAGGAGAGGAGAGGAGAAGAGAGGGGAGGAGAGGGGAGGATGGGATCAATGCTTCAAGCACTGTTGGACGACTGTTTCGATGAGCATTTATTTGACAGAAATGACAGAAAAGAGTTTTTGTTGCCACTAAAATATAAAGGTCAATTGACAATGAACCTTATTATTAAATATAATAATATATATTTAATTTATTTAGCTTAAACAGAGAAAAATTTAATTGACATCCTTGTGGATTTATAAAGTTGGATTAGTCCTATCTGCCACAAAATTAAACTAATTTGGATTTTAGCTTTCCTCATAAACTGAAACAAAGCTTTTTTTCATTCACACATAATTATACACTCATGTCACTAAAAGTTTGTGTGGTGGTTTGGTGATTTGAAGCATTTTTAATTTGAATTGAATGAACTCAAGCTTGTTTATTTGAACTAAAGCTCATTTAGGTTGACTTGCTGATCTATAGAAAGCTAAACAGTAAAAAAAAAAAAAAAAAAAAAAAAGGTTGGTATTTCCCTCTTCAGCCACAGAATTTTTGCCAAAGTACACTAAAATACAATCATTTTATTGGAATTACTGGTGTTACTGGCCTTGACACGGGGTGTAATAAACCATATATGAGGGCAAAGGGAGGCAGACGGGATCTGCAGAAATAGTGATAAGAGTGTTGATGGAGCAAAGAAGACAAAGATATTTGGAGATTTGGAGAAGAGAGGATGAATTTATTGCGCAGTGGAGAAGCGTATATAGAGGAGACGTGAGGAGGAGGAAGAGGGGGAGGGGGAGGGAAGTGGGGGGGGGACGTAGGAGAGGGAAATCAGACAGGTTGGACTATGAGAGCACACACAGACGCACTCTGTTTAATGTCTCGCTGACATTTCTGCTCTCCATCTCCTCCCCACCGGCCCTCTCTCGCTAGAGACGAATGGGCAGAGAGGAAAAGCCAAGGGAGAAAGAGAGAGAATGGAGAAATAGCGCAGACGAGAGTTCTGGGAGGAGACGTGATGCTCTGCCTGTACTTCACTCAAGGTCACAAGCCCCAGACAAGATCAGGGGTCAGGGTTCATGAGAGGGCCAGCCAATCAGGAGGTGTGCAAAGTCGGGATGGGATCAGGTTTCTCCGCCAAAGGACTCTCACTGACATTCCCACTCTGGCCTGGTGTACCGTCTCTTCCTCATTGACCATCTTTTTGTCTTTTTGATATTGGTGTCTCTCATTTTCTTCATTCATCTCCGTTCACACAGCGTTCATCCTCCGTCGTGCTCCCATTAAGAAGCTTTAGATGCGTCAGAATGGGGAAAAAAAACTGAGCAGTGCTCTTGGAGTTTCTGCAGGGCAGTTTAGAGGCTACCTAACAGTTCACTCCCTGCGTCCTTGAGTAAATTCCTTCTGGATTCCGTCACTCGATTAACCCATGCAGTCAGGGCTACGTGTGTGTGTGTGTGTGTCTGTGTGTGTGTGTGTGTGTGTGCATCATTGAGGCTTTCGTTCACTGTCATTGCTCTGTGTCTGGTGCTCATTTCATTGCTCTAAACCAAACCATCTGTGTATTCAATGGGTGGAATGTTCTCCACACATACACACACACACACACTGCTGCCTCCACACCTCCCATCCATTGACCCAGCCCTAAATGGTGGTGTCCATATCAACAGATGAAAGATGTTAGCTACTAGCTTCCTCGCTGACCCTCATATTTATACATTAGCTCAGTCAGCTACTTAGCAGCAGGTAGAGCGCTGGTGTTAAACTGGGCCCAGTCTTCTGTCATAATTTCTGCCTTTTATTGCCCCTGTGCTGGTGATGGAGCATTTCTCCCCTCTCACTGTGCTGCTGTTTACCATATTGACATTACCACAGCGGTGTGACCGGCCGGTTGGCCTGGAGCCGTGTAGTGCAGCGAGCCACTGGCACAACAGGCAGCAGTGTGTGGACTCCTGGCCAGGCCTGAGAACACTTCACTAACCTGATCAGCACCAAGACAAATAGAGGGGTGATTGCTTCCCCGTGGCCCATCTGGCTTCTCTTAAGGCGACGGGAGGGGAGAAACAGGGGTGGGCGTATGTGTGTGTTTGTGTGCACGTGTGTGTGTGTGTGTGCTTTTAAAGGCTGCCACTTTACATAGGGTTTTTCAAACACACCACTGACTTGCCGACCAATTACAGCCAATCGGTGCTGTC
Organism: Thunnus thynnus; assembly: GCF_963924715.1. Taxonomy (NCBI): domain Eukaryota; kingdom Metazoa; phylum Chordata; class Actinopteri; order Scombriformes; family Scombridae; genus Thunnus; species Thunnus thynnus. The sequence goes on along the minus strand of NC_089520.1, from coordinate 23,385,948 downwards.
GGCCCGACTGCTTTCTGCCGTCAATAAAAACATTTTGGTTGGGACTGCTCAGGCCTCTCTGGACGGCAGCCCAGCCCCAACAAATGGCGAGTGAGCTGCTCTGACATTCCAAAACGGAAGCGGCAGAATTCCAGCGCCGGGGAATAAAGATCTCTGTAATTTCACAGCGGAAACCGAGGAGTGATTTTAGTTTTGGAGAAGGTGAAGGGGGGAAACAGGCTGACCCAGTAGGTATGACCGGGTGTGCGTGCCCACAGGTGGGGATATTTTTCATACAGTGGGTGTATGGCTTCCTTATATCCTAGAGGTTATTTTAAGTGTTTGGCTGGGCTCCCAGTGCAAAGTGATAACCTGTGGCAGCCAACTCAGACCTAAAATTGAACCACTCAGGACCACCAGCTTTAGTTCAATTCTAGCGGGACAGACAGGAACTAAACTGATGAACCAGACTGCTTAAGGCCAACATTAGGTCAAAGTTGGACCAAGACGTTCTGCTCCATGAATGCTGGCTGCTCACACCCCCACCTGCTGGCCACTTAGAGAACAACAGAAATGTAAACACTAATATCAAAGACAGTTCCACCCCATTAACAAAAACTCATGTTTATTCTAATATAAGTCACTTTCCGTATCCTCCGGGACCTGCCTTTGACTCTGTGTCTCTGCTCTCTGTCTCCTTCTTTGTGTTTCTCCTTCTTTAAGCTAATAGTAAACAGAGATGCTTCAGGCTGGGAGCTGTCCAAACAGCAGGACAATAATAACTGTTTGTTGTCACCACAGATACACACTTTCATTACTGCCAACTCACACTGGAGCATCTGGCTTCTGTTAACCGTATCCCAGCATCTCACTAACCTGTATATGATCTGTGTGTGTGTGTGTGTGTGTGTGTGTGTGTGTGTGTGTGTGTGTGTGTGTGTAGTGTACACATGTGTCTACAAATCGAACAGATTGTTGGCGGATGCACTCTAAAATCCTTCCCCCTACCATCTCCCTCAAACACACACACACACACACACACACACACAGGGTTTATATATAGAAATGAATGGATACATACCCAATAGGAGAGAGAGAGAAAGAGAGAGAGGGGGAGAGAGACAGACCCTTAAGCTGTTACCACCTGCAAATTACAACACAGCACTCAAAGAGTTAAGATTGTGTTCTTTCAGTTCAGTGTGTGTGTGTCAGTGTGTGCGTGTGAGAGTGTGAGTGAGTTTGCGTATGCACACGCGTGTGTGCATAGGCTGAGGAATGCCCTTCCCAGTTAGGGAGCAGGGGCCCAGGCTGGGGGCTTTAGAGAGGGGCCCGGTGTGTGTGTGTGCGTGTGTGTGTGTGTGTGTGTGTGTGTGTGTGTGTGTGTGTGTGTGTGTAGCTAGTGGGAGCTTAGCAAGGGGCCCTGTGTTTTGTTCTGTTCCACATCAATGGGACGTCAAGCCGGGTTTGGGCCTGACAGCACCCGGATTAAAGGTTTTCTACCAGACTCTCTCTACCCCTCCCCCGACACACACAGAGGCACACACACACACACACACGCACACACAAACACACAAACACACACACAATGAATGGGCTGAAAGAACACAGTCTTAACTCTTGGAGTACTAAATTGTAATTTGCAGGTGGCTACAGGCAGTGGGACAGGCCCTCCCAATAATGAGAAAAGGAGTTAAGAAAAGAGTGTGTCTGCGTGCATGTGTGTGTGTGTGTGTGTGTGTGTGTGTGTGTGTGTGTGTGTGTGTGTGTGTGTGTGTGTGTGTGTGTGTGTGTGTGCGCCACAACAAAACAGTTAAATCTTGCAAGACATCGCTACACTAATAAAAACCACAGCAACGTTTTGTTTAAATTGTTGTTAATAATCTCCCAACTGACTTTTTCCCTGCTCCAGAAGTTACTCTCATTCATACATAATGTCTTTTAAGATGCAAAAAGAATACATCTGTGGTTGAATAATTCTTATTAATACAACAAAGAGTGAGGGATTAAATCAAATAAACATGGTCGGAGGGAGAAAACAAGCAACTGCAGATGTGCAATTATGTTTAAACATTTTTGTTCCTCCAGGGGTTGATGTTGGACGGAATGACAGGCGAGGCCTTTGCAGAGCTTTAAATCAGTTTTAAAATATTAAATTTCTATATTTAAAAATATAGAGAATGTGCAGGGGAGAATATGAGACAGGCAGAGTGTTTAGAAGTATAAAAGAATGATCAAAGAATGATGCATGCAGGAAATACAAGAGCACATAAAGGCCGGGCTAACACAAGGACAAATTACAAAACCAGCACCATGAAAAGAAAAGCGAAAAGATGCTAGAACCAAACACTTTAAATTCAGTGAGTGTGAGTGCGTGTGTGTGTGTGTGTGTGTGTGTGTGTGTGTGTGTGTGTGTGTGTGTGTGTGTGTGTGTGTGTGTGTGTGTGTGTCTGTGTGTGTGTCTGTGTGTGTTTCCAGTCAGTGTTAGGTATACAAATGCAAAGAAATGATCAGTAAATTCCATACACCTAATATACATACTTGCATTATAGCATCCTTTAATCTCACAGTATGCACACACACACACACACACACACACACATATACAAATACTTGCACACACAATTTTACAAGTTCAATCTCTTCATGGTCTACCGAGGTCATAGAACAAACAGTAGCGATGATGCTTCAACTGTGGCTATTCAGCGCTGTGATCATGAAGTATGCAACATCTCCACTCAAACATAGTTGGTTATATCCATTCTATTGAATCTACATCAGTTTATTTATGAAAATCAGACGTAACACACTGACACTGAGCTGAAAGATAAGGTCATTTGTCTGATTTTATAGAGGATATTAAAGGTCTAAAGGTTCTTTCACACTGTCTAATTTTCATTGCAATGAAGAAAATAAAAAGCAGTTCAGTTTTTTTTATTGTGACCACCAAATTTGACCAAAAGGTTAAAGCACAAATTCTGAATTTGAGTGTAATATATATAAATATTGTGTATTGACTTGCTTAGGTTCATCTCTTGATAGAGACACTTTACACCACTTCTGTGAACATGGGACAATACAAAAAAAAAAAAACTAAGAGACTTTGTGCTTTGATACATGGTCGATGGCTGTGTTTGCTTCAGACAAAGATGGCATTTGGAGCAACTTTCTAAGCTCTGCTAGGGGCAGTGAGATAGAGGGAAGAAAAGAGGGGAACAGACGAGCCTATCAGTACTCAGGCTAAGAAGCTACAGCTTCTGCTTTTTTTTTCCCAGGTGGCTTTGCAGATCCAGTGGTTCATGCCTCTACCGGACATTCAGCTGACAATAAACACGTTTGATGCTGTCTGCTGTTGGGCTGTAAAGTTCCCACTAAACCCCTGTGGTCTGGGCATTGGGGAGCACATCCATGCCGACCGCCTTGGATCCCCCATGACTTAATTAGTGCTCTCTGATTCTCCGCATTAGTTTACTGTATAGGAACAACTTTTATCCCTAACTGTAATCAGCTTGCCCAGAAGAATAGAACACAATAAGAAGCCTGTTTGAAGTTTTCTTTGTGTTATCTTGAGCACTTCAACAAAAGCCCAGTGCAGCTTGCCTCAGAGTGTAATGCCAGGCTAGTAGGCAGCCCAGTTGTTTAAAACCTGCACTGCTGCGTATGGCACCTGCAGTTCTGTTTCCCCAGACTGAATATGGAAAAGCAATTGTTTTTATTATCGCTTAATTATAAAGCTAATGTTCTCAAGCTTATGGGCTCATTAGCTCCTAAAGGATTTGTTGTTTTTCGTGGTTAAGTGATCATATTACGTATAAAATAGATTTACTTTAATTATTTAAGAATTCAAGCAGCCTGGCCTACCAGTCTCATGAAAGTTTCCTCTCTTGATTAAAGGGATTATTCCTAAAATGAATAAATTTATCCATTTATTACCGTTTGCCCCCTTCACCCACTGAAAAAAAGATTTTTGTGATGAATTCTTGAGGTGTCATTAATATGCATAATCAGGCAAAGCTGGACATTAGCCTAGCCTTTTAGGTCTATTATCAGCAGATGACCATGACAGACTGCAGAGCTTTTATGAACCTCCTTATATTTCTTATAAAATATTCTGTTCCCTCTGATGATCAAAGTGACCTCTAATTTGATGGCAACCCATTTTATCTGTCTTAGCAAGTAGCTAATAATGGCATGTACATGGAGTATTTAAATACAGAAGTATTTATTCCATGAGAAAAGGAAATTATAAACTTACAGTCTTTTATCAGAGCTGTCATATGCATGAAATAAACTGGGACTGGATGTTGTTTTTTGGTACTTGAGTGAAATTTTAACAAAAATTTACAAAATACAAAACCTTTTCTTTCTTTTTCAGTATCAAGATGCTGTTGATTTTAGTCACATTCATTTTAGTCACCAGTAAGAAAAAGCATGATTCCTCTGTGCCTTAAGGCTTTGTCATTCCAAAAATGAAAAAAAAAATTACCATTAGTGAAACAGAAAATATAAATATACACTTTTTCACAGTTAATTGTTGTACTCACCATTGTCTTTACTCCAATATGTATCTGTAACATTGAGGTATTGTATCTGGCTTTCACCCTGCCCAGATCGCCCAATGGTAGCTTCCATAAATGGTACAACTACACCATCTAGTGTCAAGAAGAGCAGCTTGCAAAGAGCAATTTGTTTGGAAACCAGAGTATCAGATTATTGCTTAATGAGCCTTAAAGGTACAATCGATGATCCAAATGTAAGCAAAAAATGCAGTAATTGGCCTTTTAATACAGAGACTAGTTTTATCTGTTCATGATTTGATTGCATTGCTGTTTTTTGTCAACACTGCAGCAAAAAAGGCAAATATAATAATAATAATCAATGTAGAAATACACAAAATGCTTATTTTTCTATAAGTCAAGCTTTTTAAATATGCATGTCAAGTGTTTTGGTAAATATTGCATATTATGTTGTGCTACTGTGGTATTTATGTGGTTCTGCTGAGCTCACTGGAGTCAGGCGTGCATGTTTTCTTGATTTAAGAAGATTTATATTGTTTAATAAAGGGTGTTATATTTCATTTTGACTTTCATAAAATTGCATTTGAATATTTAAAGGTGTTTTTGTTGACACAAGAAGCACTGGGACCTGACGAATTAGAACTCTGTTCTTGGTTGTGCAAAGTCACAAGCAGCAATTTCTGCTCTCTCTTCAACTATCCTTCCCCTTTTTTCAGACTGTTGTGTCTCACAGATATTACATGTTTTGTGTGTATTTGTTTTTTTTTTTTCCTTCTTTTTCACAATGCTTATCACTACTTCTGTGATATTTTGTTTTATCTGCTTAGGTTCTACCATCTACAGAATGAGCTGCTGCATTTTTCTCATCTGTGATGAATGTTCAAGTTGCTAGCCTTGAGTGATCACATTGCCTTTTCTGAGTGAGTTTCATAAAGTTACTAAGAAGCAGGAGATCCTTCATCAATGTTCTAGGATCACTTTCGTCCACGTTTGGACCGATAATGTTCCCTCTCTCTTTTCTTTGGTTTTGTGTCATATATAATTGCAGATGAAAAAAAGAATTATATGGGGTAGTTCTGACTACATAACAAAACTGTTCAGTATTAACTTGTTAATAAAACAATTATTCTGTAGAGAGAGAATAAAACCGCTCCTCTTCAATTAAAATGCTGTCTTTTTTCTGTTCCAGCCTTCTATCTGTGAAGGATGAATCGACTTAATTATAATATTTTATTATAATAAATATAATAATAATTGAATAATACAAAGATGAAAACCTGTTAATTATTACACAAGTAAATATGAAGGAAAAATAATTTGGAAATTTCACCATTAATTTTTCCCCTCCTCATTTATTCAAACATTTAATTCTTGTTCCACCATTTACCAGTAATATGTTTCTATTTGTTCATCTCATTATATTACAATATCTATCTCTGCCTAAGAGTCCCTATGATTTTCTCTTTTTATGTTTATTTATTTGTAATTTACTTAATAGATGTTTTATTCTATTATTTAAAATAATGGAAAAGTCCCCCACCTATTCAATCTTTAGCAGAGGACCAAAATGTTTGGGCATATGTAACCATGACAACCTGACTTTTCACCATAATCCCTGTGGCTAACATTAACCACAGTCATATCAAGAAAATCTTTTCTTACAGGTCACAACAGTGGTGATGAGAACATACAAAAGCCACACGTTCAGCTTACATGCAGGTCAATGAAAACACATAATGGTCAGCACCTACCATTGAACAGAGCCCTGTGTATTCCACAGAGACACAAGTGTGTTTCTTTTTTAAGCTTTATTCTAGGTGCCTTAACTGTCTGTAATGTAAAATAAATGTTTACAAGTGCATAACTCTTAACAAATGAAAAAAACTAAAAACTAAACTTGAATTTAAGATGACCCACCAGAGGTCAGCTGGTCCATGTGAATGAGATTCTTATATTATTTATGTATTTGGACTAGGTTGTGTCTGTTGATCCTTCTGTGTGTGTTATTGTACATCACATCCAACAGAGAGCGCCAGAGTGCTCTATGAGAGTTTTTACTGCAGTCATCAGGAGATACCGGACATGTATACTGGATTACTGTAATGAAGTACTACTGAATATTTGAATATTATTAAGTCTGCGTATTTAACTAAGTAGTTGCTTCTGTCTTTGTTAGTATCCAGATGCTGTTGATTTTAGTTGCAGCCATCATACGCACCAGTTAGTTTTGTTCCACCAGTTAGGATGGGACAAATTACATCTTTATTATTGTCTGGTGACCTGACGTTATTCCCAGTATCGCTCCAAAGAAGTCTTACCTGAGCAAAAGTCTAATCAACCCATTATTAAAAACAAGAGGAATTCTTTCTCCTATGTTTTTCCTCATATTAATGAGTTATGTTTGAATTTGGCTTTAACGAATCCATTGACATAAATTTTATCATGTTGTCATTACTCAGCATCAAAAAACTGTAAAATGTATGATTTGCAGCAAGGATCATGTTCTTTCATTTGGAAAGATTTTGATTAATGTTTATTTAATTACATCCTTGAGCGTTTTTGATTAAGCAATATGAACCTTCTCTATTTGTTTTAGTTTAACCTGAGGCACTGAATATTTGAGTGGTAACCTTCCTGCTTTTTTTTTTTTTTTTTTTTTACATCAGACATATGGACATGTCATGACAGGAAAATCACAGGTGTAATTGATAACATTAATTATGGCCCCATCCCATTAGTTGTTCCAGTTCCATGCTTGCTCGCTGACATAAACATAACAGAGTCGTTGTTTATGTTTTTAGTTACACCGTTGCTTCCTGCAATTAAAGTTCAAATTCTACTGTGAAAGAAAAAAAGGTCAATCTCCATGTTTTCTTAATTAGTAAATGAGTCTATGAACATGCTGTCATTTAAAAAAAATAAAATAAAATAATGCTAGTGGACATCAGAATTATTGTAGAATGCACCTGAGTGTCAGTTTCAATCAGCCCATTAAACCCACTGTCCTAAACTGGTGGGGCTAATTGAATTAACTGCACTCAAGGAAACATTAGCCCCACTCCATGACATGTGTCTGGCAGCTGTTTATGTAAAAAACAATCTTACACCTGCACATTTAGCTGCTATATGTTCCACACACCTGTCCAGCATTCACCAGACTCTAAACACACTCTTCAATCAAACAGCTGTCACGTTAACTCCATACCTGTCTGCTTGGTTTCCTTCCTCAGCTCACCGCCATCTGCGTGACGCAAGGATAGTCAACCTGTTCGCTGGCCTGACAATCTGTTTGTCTGTCAATACACGCATCTTTTTAAGACGTTTCTTTCATTATTGTGTATGTCTATGAATTGCAAGCAGGTCAACCAAAGACTGATGTTCCCTTCTCTAATTGTTTAATTTGAATAGGTTTTAGACACATGAAGAAACTTTATTTACCAACAAAAAAACAAAAAAAAGATTATTTGTGTGGCTGAATATGTTTATTTTTTTGATTACCAGCCTTGTTAATCAACTTGGGACTCCCCAGATTTATCCTGCAGCCCCTTGAGGAGCCCCAACCCCAGGTAGGGAACAGATAACAGGTGTATTCTGTTAATAAGTGATATTGTTGAGATCATGGAAGCCAATACAATTATTTTTTTATTGATTTCCAAAACTAAGCTTACTCACTCATTACTGTATTACTGTATAAAAAACTTTCCTGTAATTCCGAACCATTATATGAAGTGATTTTACCCCTCAAAACCACATTTTCTGAATGTTTGCACTTGAAAAACAGAAAATTATTCATCATTATTGACAACATGTCACATATTTCACTTGACCATTCATAGCTACTTTATCATGCCTCTCTGTGTTGTTTATATGAGTTGGATACCTGTTAGGCGTGTATTTGCAAGTTGTTCTTTGCTTGATTACTCAGCTTGGTTGTCACTGAGGCAGAGAGAAAGCATAATGGGTCTAATTGATCCCTTATTTGTCAAGGGAAAGTAATCATGCACTGAGCGTTATGCATACATTCTTTTATTCAGCAACACCCTGTTTCACATTCATTCTGTTGCTTTTTTACACACATACACACATCTTCGCTGCCTAGAGCAACCAGTCCTCTCCTGTTGACCACTGGGTATTGTGAGGGTTCATTGACAGTTAGTTGAGAGGTTTTTTAGTTCCCTATTACAGGAGGAACCCTTGTTTCCTGTCCCCTGATATTTGGATCTCTGTGGAGAAGTTGCACAGAAAGCAACAGGCTGTGACAGCTCATGAAGTGGTATCAGATAAAACAAACATAAAGCTGATGTGTGGGCATGATTTGTAATTTGGGCAAATGCTACAACAACATGTGAAAACAGGGCAAGCCACAACTATTTGTTGCTGTTTCTTTTTCTTTCTTTTTGCCATCACTACCTAAATTGCCCTGTGCAAGTCCAAACAGCAGCAGCAAAAATGCTTTTCAAGAAGGTATGAAAAAAACAAATGACCAAACTTCAGTCAGATCACTCCAAAAAAGGTTTAGTTTTCTTGCCACATGTGAAGTTTCGAAACTCCACGCTCAGTTCTGAAAAGAACACAGTGCACATAAGGACAAATTAGGTAAAATCAGATGATGCTCTAAAAACACACACAGATTGCAAGTATTTTAGGTTAAAGTCATTTTTTCTCCTTTTGCCATCATCAGAGCTGCACAGCCTTTTGAATGACACTGATGATAGAGCAACTCCCCCATTAGAGTACACACAGACACACACCCTAATACAACACAGGAACATGGGTACTGTCTGAGAGCCAAAACAGAGAACACAAAGTGATGCAGGCTTAAAACATCATTCACTAGAGGATTACCTAGTTTCTTAAGTGTTCATTCATTTCTTCTATATTATACTTTTTTTTTAATGTAATACTAGTGCTGCTTCTGTCTACTCGAAACATGGCACATATTGCATGTCTGTCCATCCTGCAGGAGGGATCTCTCCTTTCGCTCTTCCTGAAGTTTCTCCAAGTTTATGTGTTCATTTTTGTATTGTTTGTTTTGTATGTTATTCAGGCAGGAAAGCTCTCTTGAGACTAACTTGTGATTTGGGGGTTATGAATAAAAGTGACTTGAGAATTTGATACATTTCCTGTCATCTGTGCACTATGAATGAGAGAGAACTCAGGGTCATGTGTTAATGATGTTACACTTGGAAAGTAAAATATAGCTCTTAACAAAGTTAGCAAAGTTTACAGCATTTGGTAATGGCATTTTTCCTCTTACTCACATAACATGATCTTCTGTGTCATGCAGTGTGATGAGAAGTATTTGAAAACAAGATAAAAGCATACAAATATGATTTTCTGGAACTTTTCCCAAAATGCTCAGCAGTGTAGCTGGAGTAAGCAACAGAGGTGGAAGCAAATTGGGACACACACACACACACACACACACACACATATATATATATGAAAGTAAATACAATAAAAAAGGCTTCTCAGATATGACAACAGAAGTAGAAAATTAAGATATTTTGAAAAAAAAAAGTTTATTAATTTAACAAGCATACAAAACAACAAATCAGTTTTTCAAACTACCAATGCAGTTTCAGTGCAATTCCAAAATATACATTTTCAGCAGGGCATGTTAATCAAAGTCATTCACATCAGAAACAGCCATTTAATTTTTTTTTTTTTTTTGATTATCATCATTTAATAATTGTCCTAGCCAGAGGAAGCTCGCAAGTGATACCTTCATGAGGTAAAACTGTACACATCCAACCTTTCACATACAAAACAAAGCACTACATCACAAATGAAATATTAAATACATGAACAAAAACATAAGTACTATAGCACAATACAAACCGATGCATTTGTAAACAAAGTTTGTAAACAAAAAAAAAAAGGAAGTATGTGGTTATAGATATTTGGTTTGTGGATTTAATAAATATCTGACTGATATACTGTATCCTATCAGTTTACCACAAAGACAGTATTTGGTGTGCAAGTGTAGCAGGCTGTCAGTTATAACTTTAAGGTGAAGGACATGAAATTCTGGACAAAGTTTCCCCTCCTATGTGTATATTCCATAACTAAAGGCTACAGCATAGATGAGCATAGAGGCCAATTCATGTAAAAAAAAAAAAAAAACAACAAAAAAACCCCAAACACTTCCTTTATCCTTTTCCTTCAATTAAGAAGCTACATTCTTGCGTTTTGCTTTTTCGATAATGTTTGCCGATAATACAGGCAAAACTCATTCACTCACAGAAGGACAGTTGACTTTAAGACTGGATCATAGTATTAGCAGGGCACAGCAGTGAAATAACAAGAGCTCAAAGGATGGCACTGCCATAAAAAGGACCGATGTGAGTGAAGTCCCTTGAGACTAGAGGATGAAGCTTGTGTCTGGCACAAAGGGCTGAGCAGAAGGCCTGGTCAGTTGGTGATGATGACCAACTAACATACAGCATCTACCTGGAGTCCACAGCTTGACATAGGTTCATTGTAAGCAATCACATCATGAGTAAGGCCGATAGAATACTGAGGGTTGAGAGTTTAGCGGTCAGCTGCACTGATTTAAGCTCAACTTCAGAACAAATAACTTAAAAATGTGAAATGCCATTCCGTAAACTGGCTCGAAATGACATAACTTATCTCTTTTGAGGAGTAGCATCTATAAATTCAATAAATATTGATATGTTCCATGATTCTTTGGAGTTGACTTTTTTTTTTCCCTCTCTTCAGGTGCTACAATTATGCTGCTATATACAAAACTGAACAGTTGTGTAACAAAACAGAGCACGGACACCCACGGAAATCCACTTAGAACTCCTGTTTTTCTAATTTTGCTTAAAAGATCCGCATGGAAGAATGTCGCAAAAGTGCACCTTTGTAAATGTCCATTCTAGCTTTCCAATATCATCAATCTGAGAACTCATCACTTCACCTATGAGTTAAAAAAAAAAAAAAAAAAAATCATCTTTAAATTCAGCTGCTCCAGGCCTTTACGGAGGCACACCCTATGCATAAGTTAGTATGTTAGTATCAGATACTGCTACAGTCAGATTCATCTGGGTGTTAAACACATACTGCTGCTGTCAGGTGTGTAACAAACACTATTAGCATATCAAAACATATCACTGATAGAGCGTCAGATCGTATAAGGTAATCTATATCAAATACGCCCTTAAAAGCAAGGAACTTATAGATATCATTTAATAATTGTGCTATTTCTCCAATATATGGGATTCAAAAAAAGCCCTCAAACTTTCAGTCAGCACCCAGCCACACGGAGAGAATACAAGCTTTTAACAAACATGACTGTTAATGTGAGTTTTTTTTTGCTTATTACAGCGTCTTCAATGAACAGATTATAACTGCCATTAAAAAGAAGGTAGGCGAATTGTGGTTGCCTTGTAATAAAACTGGACTTAACAGAAACAGCGTGAAAAAGCACAGCATTCACTGGTTAAGTTCCATCGACTTATCGACTTATCAAACCACAGTCTCAGCTTTTCATAAGGCTGATCAAAACCATGAGCTCAGTGGAGACTCTGTGATGAAAGGTAGAATTGCACAAGATGAAGGAGTCTGTTATTTTCAGTCTACTTCAGCCACGTTTTATATAGTCCACGCAAAATACACAAATAAGAGAGAAAAGAATATGTGTGGCAACGTGTGCGTCTGTGCTTTTAACAGTGAAGAGTGGTGGGGAAGGCATGGTCACTGGTTAAAGAGTAATTCAACACTGAATTATGTAGGGACAAAAACAACCGCTGTGCTGTCGTCTGCGAGTTAGGAGCGTGTTGCGTTTCTGGCCAGACCGCAATCAGTGATGTCATAGCAGGTGTTTTCCATCAGCTGTTAGAAGCAAAACACCTGCTGTAACATCACTGATTAGGGTGTGGCCAGAAGTGCATATTATTTTAATGTAGAGCAGTACAGCGGCACTTTTCTGTCCTATGACCCTGTTTACACTTGGTTTTAAAATGCGTCTTGGGCGATTGGATCACAAGTGGAAAGCACTAAGTACAAGTGGAAATGACCACCAAGACGCATTGTGATCCGCTCACTCAAACCATTTGCCGAGGTGGTCTGGGACGCATTTTACCACATATCTTTTGTAGTGTAAACGTTAATGCATCCTGATGCGTCCTGACAAGGACGTAACAGGAAAATATGTCATTAATGCAGGACGTGGTGGGTGTTTTGGTGACAGCGTGCCAAATGACTTTGTCTTGTTGATCTCAGGAATAGTCCATACATGTATATTAGTTCTTGAAACATTTTTCTTTTTTTCCATTTTTCTTAGCTAGCCCGTGCAAAACAAATCTGGCGCTTGTGTGGTGACAGACTGATGTAATAACTGTTTGTGGGGCCCTTTGACCTTCTAGCAGAAATGACGCAGGCAGTAACAAAATCTAAACACAAGTGGTTAGCTGGACACTTTGGAGACATATGTAAGACACAGGTGTGAACGGCGATTTGTCTCGGCTGTCCACTTGTGTTCGGATCACTGAAACGCATTTTAATACCAAGTGTAAACAGCCGATATGCCATTCACTGTTAAATGACCCTTTAAGGCCTCTCTTTTCTCTCCTGTCTCAGCATGGTTTGTACACTCGTTTAGTTCCACCTCTCCAAACGTTGGTGCTCCAGGTCTCTCAAGTTGTCCATTTCCCTCTCTACCTAATGCACTCCTCCTCTGATGGGCTTTCTGATTCCTCATTCTCACTGTCATCCAGCTCAGGAAGATCTCCCCACAGGAGCAGATTCAGACCTGCAGACACCAGGCTTATTAATCACATTTGACAAAGTAAAACTGCAAAGAATTACAACTGATTTTTGAATTTGAGTGTGATCAAGAGGAGCTTTACGGACCTGTCGCATCCAGTCTGTTAAGAGTAGACACGGCATCACTATTGAACATCCAGAAATGGCCGTTGTTACAGGAAAGCAGGCAGGGTTTACAGGGGGCCACAACATGATAGCCCACAACATTACCACTGGGAGAGAGAATAAAGAAGAAACGTGTGTCAGCACTTTACTGTGGGCACTTCTGAAAAGTGCTAACTCCACTAGTGGGTGTCTATTATCTAACAGATGTTTGTTTTCGAGCTGTGTACAACAACAAAGGCCCGGGAATACAAAAGAGACTCCATAAAGCCTAACTCACACCAAGCTCTGCTTTAGGCTCAAATGTAAAATAAATGCCAAATGACAGAATTGAATTTGAACAACAAATGTAATGAGACAGTCATTCTGTCAAAGTGAAAGTTAACTAGTAACTATTTTGATAATAAATTCATTGTTTAAGACATGGTTTAAGTAAAAATATCAAACATTGTCTGATTCCAGCCTCTCAAATGCAATTATTTGCAGATTTTCTCAATTTTATGTAATTGGAGATGGAATATTATGAATTTTAAAACTGTTGGTTGACAAAACAAGACATATGAAGATTGGGGGGGAGGGGCATTTTCACTATTTTCTGATGTTTCATAGACCAACTTAACAATCAAGAAAATAAGAACCAGACTAGCAGACAATTTAAAACGTTGTTAAATGGAAAACAGCTACATGTGCAACACCTACTTGTTATGCTGTGCTAACTGGGAAGGTTGTGCTTTTCACATCAGCAGATGTTCTTCCTAAAGCAAACGCTGCAGGGTACAGAAGAGCTTACATACCACTTGAGACATGCGATGTCTCTCAGTTTGCATTTGCAGCTTTCAGTCGAGTAGCAGCTGGCCACAAAGTCAACAGTTCTTGGGTGGGAGGGTGCGTGCAACGAGAAACAAACACGGCCGTGAAAGGTTAAAACCCATACTCATTTCATATTTTCATGCAACAAACCCTGTTAATCATAGTCTGGGTTCAAATATTGTGTCACTCTTTGCACCAAATAAACAGTTAGATGTCAGTTATCAACAGTAGATCTTGCCCTGGCAACAACAACAGACATAAACAAAGGCCAGCAGCATTGCTATCTAGATCAGCTCTTACCTGTTGGGTGGTATATCAGTGGAGAACAGCTCAACCTCGGTGTCTGCAAGAAGCACTGCTTTCATGCCTCTCGTGCAGAGCAAACTGTCACAAAATATGCAATTCACCTGGGTCACACACTTGTTTTTGAAATTGGCGTTTGATGTAGACATGGTTGTGCTGCTAAAATGGAGGAAGTCTCGCTCTTTCTGCCCGCAGACAGCAAATATGCGGCAGGAAAAAACAGAATCCGACACGAATGCTGATCACTATCCGTCCAAGTCGGGACAATAATGATCGATTTAACTTCGCAAGCGTTAACGCTAGCTCTGCCGTCCTTGTGCAAACATTAGCCCTTTCCTATCGAGAAAACGGAAGGCAGCTAACGTTAGCTTCTTGAACAAACGCACGGAAATATATAATATCTATTTTCACGGACCGATTTCTATGTTAAAAAAGATGGTCAGTTGGGTTAATGGTAAATACACTTTATCGACGAATACCTAGCCTGATTTACACGACCGGCTCAGCATCCATTCAGGTGTAGTTAACAGCTAACTCAATAGCTGTCAGCTTTGTTTACAACTTCCTGATATTTAAAGGCACTTCCTGAAACTATCTTTAAAAGACCCCAGACCTGACACTGATTGGATACACACTCCACAGTGGCCGACACCATTGGACACCTTCGTCACGAAAGTTTGGAATTTAATTGGTTGTAAATTTGAGTTGAAAACCCCACGTTCGAAGGTCCTGGAAGCCTATTGGTGCAAATGCACGTCATTCAAATTCCGTTCGACCAATCGTGATGTGGGAAGTTTAGCTCTGTCCTGTAAAATTAGGCGGGGCTGTGTGCGGTGTCGTCGATGAAAAAAAAGTTGCTGCTTTGACGTACAAGAAGAAAGTTTAAATGAGGTGTTATCGTCGAAATGAAAGACAAGGTTAATGCATTTCCATTGTTGTAAATAATATTATCAGTGCGTATAGACAGCT
The DNA here is from genome assembly GCF_963924715.1 of Thunnus thynnus. Lineage (NCBI taxonomy): Eukaryota > Metazoa > Chordata > Actinopteri > Scombriformes > Scombridae > Thunnus > Thunnus thynnus. The sequence goes on along the minus strand of NC_089520.1, from coordinate 23,370,499 downwards.
AGAGTTATGGTATTGTTAGTTTGCAAAAAAGCTAAGGTTAGTCAGTTTTGGACTAACAGTTACATTTCTATCCAGCTACAGCTGATGATAATTTGCTGTTTTTGTTTAGTAAATACTAAATGCATGCATGAGAACATAAGACACATTGTTGCCTGTCAATAACGTTATACTCTTGAAAAGTAACTTTGAGTGTTGAATTAGCTAACCCACTCTGGAATATACAATCCTCACATTGCAGTTGGCCTATCATCCATAGTTATTAAACCTGCTGTTGTCCAATATGAATATAACTAGGCTATATAATCACCTGTTACACGACATACATATCTATGGGACATGTTATGGTCTGTTTTGCAGAAATTGTGTTTTTTTAAAAATCTTTTTTTAAAACAGCTTTATTGAAACAAGTAGCGTGTACAACAAGTTTACAGCACCTCGTGTATACAATTTGAGTCTACAATCACAAATACGCCAGGGAGACTAAACGTTGTAATAAACAACAACAACAACAACAACAACAAAAACAAGAGTTAAACAGATATCTTGGAAAACTTACAGTGGTTATACGTTTTAACAGCTTTTTTTGTTTGTACATTGAGATATTGAATTGTGTTGTTTGATATGGACAGTCAGCTCTGGAAAGTTTGTCGTCTTGCTTAAGACGAAGATTTGGATTTGTGAATATAAAATTTGGTCATAATAGTAAGCAAATGAATCAAATAGAACAGAGAGATTCCTGTCATATGACTCCAAAAATACATTTTTCCAAAGTAATAAAAAAGTGAGGGTAGATATGATCAGCAATAAATCGTCACAGTTTACTCTACAGTTGTTTTGTATGCGGGCAAGACCAAAATAAATGTGCCAGCGTTTCTTTGGGCTTCCCCACAAAAGGTACAACTTTTATCAATGTCTTTCTTGAGTTTCTGCAAATAATAGCAATTGTGGTTTATGTACCCACATGAACACTATGTGTGTGTGTGTGTTTGCATACATGCCTGTCCTGCGCACTGGGGCTGACCAGCAGCCAGCCCCTCCATCTCCACTCGGTTCCTCCTCTCTCTCGCTTCAGGGGGGGGGAGGAGAGCAGTTTAGTTTAGACAGGCGGACGGGCAGCTGCTACACAGAGACCCGCTCCTGGGGCAAAAAAAACCCTAAGAAACTTTTAAAAGTGCCCGACAAGTTATCACTGTTTTTTGTAAGGGGGGGATGAATCTCTTTCCACTTGAAGTTGTTTGCACCATAACCGGTTTTGAGGAGGCGGTGAGGCGCGGCGGCGGATGGGAACATAGAGCAGCAGCAGCAGAAGCAGCAGCAGCAGCAGCAGCAGCAGCGCCAAACTCACAATGCGCCCCGAGTGAACAGAGACAGGGAGACAATACAGACCCGCGGGCACACTGAGGAGCTGCAATCTCTCATCTGGGCTCTCTTTTTTCCTTTCAAAATCTCTTCCAGCGTGGCATCCTTCTCCCCTCCCTCCTCCTCTACTGCTGATTTATTGATTGATTGAGACAAAATTGACTTCGCGACGAGGGCAAGTGGTTTGATCTCCGAACTCAGCCATGACGTCTCCGGCGAAATTCCGAAAGGACAAGGAGATAGTGGCCGAATATGAAACTCAAGTTAAAGGTAAAACTTTTTTTGTAAAGCTCCTCACGTGTTAAAAGATAAGACGAGCTACATCGATGTATTCAGAGATCCGTGCTTTGTTACTATATAATGTGTTTTCCTTCACTGGCTGATTGCATGGTTTTCTCTTTCCTCGCCTCTCCTATCCTATCAGGGTCGCTCTCTCTTTTATTTCACCATTTATGAAGTTTAATTATCATAATGCGGCATTGGCAGATCAATAATAGATTGCTAAAAGCAATCATGAATAGATCATCATGATCAGCGTGTCTTCAAGCGTGTGGTCTCTCGGCTTTAATGCAGCACACAGATGGCCAACAAAGACAGGAAAAAAACGCCCAGAAATCAGTGTTTTTGTCCAGATGTGTGTTCTATATGGTTTTAGAAGAAAAGCTTATGTTAAAGTGGAGTGTGTGTTGGTGGGGTAGACTACCCAGAGGGCTGGGGTTTCGACATGGAACAAGGCAGGGCGTTTTCTCTCCCTCTCTGTCTGTCTCCTGCATGTCTGTGCTGCTGGTGTGCGCTGCCGTCCGCTCATGCTGCAAATGTGTGTTCGTGTGTGTGTGTGTGTGTGTGTGTGTGTGTGTGTGTGTGTGTGTGTGGTTTCAATGCAGATTGCAATTAAATGATCAATTTGTGCTAAAGGCTTTCCCATTGATCACAGTTTATTGGTGTCGCCCCTACCGATGATCAAGGACATGAGAGAGCAGTAGGGGTGGGAGAGCAGATTGTAGTGGTTAGAGAGGGGTGTTCAGTTGTTAACTGTTTATTGGCTGATTGGTGTGTTTGTGGATCAGGCAGGCACACCGTATTCAGCTTGGCACTGTCAGTCAGAGTGACAGTGAGTGCTTATCAGATCTATTGGTACTGTGGTGGGTAGGGTTTGGGAGGGTTGTGAAAAGCACAGAGGTGGCAGGAAGGGGAAAGACAGGACAGGATATTGCCCTCCTCATGAACAGCCTGTTTCCACTGTTGCTACAATGCCAGATCACCAGATAAAATGGGCCATTACCTTCCTCATCCTCACCCGCTTCTCATGTCTGTTTAAGAACAGGACGCTCATCTTCTTCCCATCCTTGTCTCCAAAACTGCCACCCTTGTAGCCCTCCTGTCCACCCGTGGAGACGCTGCCTCATGCTGCGATTTTGTTAGAGAAAGGAGTTGTGGAGAGCGTTATCATAAATATCTATGTTGTCAAACTGGAAGTGCTGGTGTCAATATACAGATAGGTGACAAATTAAAGATAAAACCAACATGAAGTGCCAGAGGAAGGTGTTGGGCCCCTACAAGCCTCCAGAAAGGTTGTAATGTCCCGTGGCAAGTATCTGCTTTCTACTGGAAGGATGAACACCGTTTTTCCAAAAGATATTGCCTCATTTTGTGTCATGATGATGATGGTGGAGAGCGCTGACCAACTTGTCATTCCAAAATCTCCCATAGGTGTTCATTTGGGTTGGGATTTGATGACTGTGTAGACCACAGCATATGATTCACGTCACTTTCATGCCCATAAAACCATTCAGTGCCCCCCTCCACCTCCCCCACCGTGCCCTGTGTGGAAGGAGGCGTCTGCATTTATTATGTGTCTCCTATCCAGGTTTTTATTTTAATTTGTCACTCATCTGCATAGTGCACTTAGGAGTTTGGGCAGGGGGTTGATGTGGTCTCATATCCTAACAGGTAGTCCATGTTGGTTTGGCTCTGCTCACTGTTTACCACTTCTTTTTTAACTGCTTCCTCTTGTTTACCTGCTTATCTGGAAACTCCTTTGGCTGTCACCACAGTGACATTAGCGCTGTTGTTTCAATGTCCCGGTGGGCCGCTGTTTACTGCTGTTTATGCTTGGCAGCCTGTGTAAAGGCTTTCTGTCCATGCTGCATTGTGAGGGCTGTCTGCCGTGTTTGTCAGACTGTGGACTTAATGTTTGTCCATCGACCCTTGGCATTGATTCCTCCTGTCAGTTACTTCAGTGCTCCCTGGTGAACAGCTGTGTTGTGCTATCACTCCTTTTCTTGCTCTGTCTGTCCACGGTTTTTCCTCATTCCCCTATCTGGAATGGAACAGATGAAAGGGTAAACCTGTGCATCCACATAACTGTTTGAGGTGTGTGTGTTTTTTCCATCTGTGTGGAGGCGTCTCCAGATGTTGAGTTTCTACTGTGACATTCCCAGCAGTCTTGCCTGCCCTGAGAGACACAGACAGTCTGTCATTACCCTGCACGCTGCTGTTAGAGATTCTCTAATAGAGGGTATAAAGCAGAAATACATGAGGCAGCTATACGTGTCACGTCTCTGTCTCCCTATATTTCCTAAACACGTGTTTGTCTTGTTTCCCCAAATCTTGAATAGGTCTGCTCTGCTCTAATCAGGCAGCAGGAATAGTCTTTACATGCTGCAGCCATACACTGCAGCAACACAGGGAAAAATAAATGCAAATCTTCTCATGGCTCACATTCATAAAGCTCTGCAGCATGAGGGGACGACACATGACGCACACATTCAGACAGACTGTGAATAAAACAGTCTGTCTGAAACACAAAGGTTGGTCATATTAGGGTTTAAGCATTTGTCCTGATGATTTTTAAGACTCATAGCCACATTAATGTCTGTAATTTGGTGTTTTGTTTGGCTGTGCTGTGAATGATGATGATGATGCTGTGCCATTGTTCCAATGAACAATGGCACAGCATCATCATCATTCTCTGTTATCACCATTAAATTCTGCTGTAGCAATATTGTACCACTTTCACAATAGTGTTGGATTTGTATTCTTGTTCTACACACATTTAGGTATTCAGAACAGATTCCTGAGATATTTTGGCCTTGTTGTTTCATGTTTTTAAACTTTGAAACTACACTGCAATTTAAGGTATTTCTCATGATGCATCTGTGTTGTTTTGTCTACCTTCTGTACCTTTCTTGTAGTAAAAAAAAACTGCAAAGTTAATGTTAAACAATTCCACTAAGTAGGTGCAGGGATGTTATTGGACACTGTCTTCTTACCTGTTGACATGGGAACTAAAGGATATTGCTTTTCTAAATACACACACCTACAGAAACACACATACATGCACACTAACGCTTGAATACCACCATCTTTTTCTCAGTCTGCGTTATTTCTCACAGGCAGAGTGCTGATACTCTAATATGGGATTCTGGCTGATGCAAGGAATGTTCCTACTGCGCAGTAAAAGGGTGTGTGTGAGAGAGTGTGCATGTGTGTATCAGTGTATGTGTGTATGAACGAGACAGTGACACAGAGTGACTGAAAAATGAAAGCATGAATGCCAAAGAGAGGAACAAAGAAAGAAAGCAAAAGAGAGCCAGAAAGAAAAGAGAGAGAGATACTAAAAAGCCTGAAAGAGAAAGTGTGTGTGTGTGTGTGTGTGTGTGTGTGTGTGTGTGTGTGTGTGTGTGTGTGTGTGTGTGTGTGTGTGTGGGGCACAATATAAAAAGCGTAGGAATGTTCGAACACAGATGTAAATGGTTATACACGGCGCTGAAGTGGAGTTAAGGAATGAGCTTATCACCTAACATTCGTAGTTCACAGAGCACTTATTTGGAATTGAATCCAGAAAGCTACTTTGCTTTTAGAAAGACTGTGAGCTTTGTCACAATTACAGTCTCCATACAGCGTGTGCAGCCTTTTATTCAGTCAATGCACATCGAGCAGCTATCAACATCCCTCGTTCACCAATCAGCGAGCTCGCCATACTCTTTAAATTGAAGTCTTTAATTCAGGCAATGGGAAACATTTTAGTGGAAAACTCGGCAGTGCTGAGTCTTAAAAAACATCTGACACATGTTTCATTTTTCAAGTTCATTTTGGCTCAGTGCTTCAGCATCTGTCAGTGTTTTAACCATCTGGGAACATTAATAAATGGCTGCCTTTGCAAAAAAACTACCACTGTAGCCACTGATAAAACGTATTGATTATGGTGTTTTTGTGGTCTGTCAGAGAAATATATAGTGAGATACTGTATGTATGACCATCCAATCTGATGGTGTGCTGAATAACTTGTATTGATTTTTATGCTCAGCACACACAGACATACAAGCACAAAGAGGCGTCCACAAGCAGTATTTCCAAACGGATGTTTGGAGACTATTATAATTTTCCAGACTGGCTAATAAACTCATTCAGCTCTGCCGATATGATGTTGATCGGTCTCCCTGAGGAGGGATGTGTGCCTGTGGCAATAAAAATAAAACTGTCTGCCTACGTGTACGTTACTAAGCTGCACATTTACAAGGCAGCCAGAGAAACATGATTTAGGATAAATGCCTGCTTTCACTAGCACACAATAGAAAAGGTGGTGACACAGCAGTAGGTTTGTCCGCAAGCAGGCTTATGGGTCTGTGCATGCGTATATGTGAGGCTATCAACCTGAGCTGAATGTTTCTGTTTGAGAGTGTGTTGTGTTTGTTTGATTGATTGACATTTGATCAGGAGGAGCAGGGACACTGCAGAAGGGTCCTCAGACATGAGTGGCAGGGAGGCTCTGTTTTTCATTTATTAACAGCTTTTAACAGTTAAATCAACTACTACGTGGATAGCAGGAGGCTGTAAGAATAGAGAAATGATCAAACCGAGGGAAGATGGATACAGCATGATTGTTATTGCAACACGGACCCCTCTTTCTGTGGTTGACTTCACAGCAGAAAACATCGGCCGTGTGGTTGGAAGGATGTGGGAAGACATCTTTAAGCTAATCAATCAAAGGTACTTTTAGGACTTTGCGCATGTGTGATCTTTTTAACAACTCCTTGTCAATTAGAGCTGGACTGTATTGACTGAGTCCAGTGGTGCAATTACCAACCACAAGTCAATCCCACAACTCTGAACGACATCATTTACTCACTACGCACTGTACAAGTGGGTGGAGGTCTGTCAGCGTGTGGAGCGGAGAGGAGAGGAGGGGGGGGGCGGCAGATCAGTGTCAGTATGTGTTTATATTGTGAGCTGAATTAAAATTGCTGACGGAGCTTAAAATAATCAGTCAGGAAGGATGTTAGTGTGAAACTGAGGTTCAGGAGTCAGGCTCAAACACACACAGATTGTACAGGGAGTGTGTGATGCTTCCTGTTTAGGCCCACGGCTTTGTGTCTGGGCAAAGGAATCAACTGCCTTTCACACACACACACAACACACATTGCGACTGTGTTCAGGGTGTTAGGATTTTCAGCTCTGCAGTCAATACACTTGCCTATTAGATTAGAGAGGATCTGTGAGATAAAGTTAGAGATTTTGAAGAAGTGGATATCCTCTGTTCCCTTATAAAATCACAATAAAACAATGTGCTCTATACCAGGTGTCCCACCATCTTTTCGGTTTGTGTGTGTACACAGTGGCGTTCGCCATGTGCTGTGTCAGCAACCGACACGATGTGGTTGAAAACACTCATTGATTTTCTGTTCCCTTCTACCTATCCACTTCCTCATTCTTCAGTATTCGATATGATAATTCACTCCAAAGCTGCTGTGGCACCTGAGAGGAAAAAAACAACAACACAGTGCTAAATTTACTAAAGCCGTAAGTGCTGAGTTGGCCTCCTTCAGTGTGGGTGCACACATACACAGAGCGCTGCTTACAAGTCTGAGTGTATTATTGCGATTTGGATTTAGACGTCTAATCCACCCGTGCCTACTCTCCCACAGTCTGTATACAGTCAATAGATGAGAGCTAAAAAAGAAGGATGTCTGCTATGATAAGTGTAGCTTCTACCAGCATAATATGCAGATGAGCTGGTACAGTCATACATCAACACCCACCTGGCATATCAGATGCTACACACAATTGCTTGATTAATGTCAGTGACAGAGAGATGAAGGAATAGATTGAGAGGGGTGGAGAGTGAATGATGAAGAGAAATAAACATGTGAGAAGAAAAACGCAGCCGGTGGAGCCAAGTGGGTAAGGTCAGAGTTCAGCTGCACGATGACTGCTGCTCATTGGTGCCAGATGTTCCAGATGCTCTGATTGGGCAACATATGTTCTGTCTGCCCTGGTTGGCTAATCCTGACACTCTGGCTGCCACCCCTTTTATGAGGCCTTCAGCACAGAGACATGTTGAGATTGGCTGAAATCTCCCCTCCCTCCTTTCAGGTGTTCCTCCTTTTGATGTAGAAGTGTGTATGTATATGTGTGTGTGTGTGTGTGTGTGCACCCACATGAACTTGATTTGTATGCCCAGTCAAAGGATTGCCTCTTGTGCTGACATTTTGAAATACAATGAAGCTGATGTCAAATTTATTCATGCAAAATACACACACACACACACACACACCACATATACACACACACAAAACACAAACCTCTTCAGCCTGGAAGACTTTGTAGTTACCTTCTGTGGGTTTTTTGCATAATGTCAACTGTAAAATTCCACTCAGACAGTTGGTTTCTGTGGGATGGTGAAGTTGAGTAGTGTTGTGGTGGAGAGGAGGTTATTGCTCTCTTGCCTGTGTGTGTGTGTGTGTGTTGGAGTAGGAGTGGGTGATATGCATAAAAATTATTACAGTACATGTGATTTTATGTCCCCAATAAAAGTATATCTCGTGCTCTTGTAAACTTTCTAGAAATTTGCTTGTGAAGCATTGTACAGATAAAACAACCACATGGGATGAGTGATTTAAACACCTCACCAATTAAGTTATTTAATTACCTTGATACAAAAATCCTGTTAATTCAGTATTTTTTAGTCTCTTAAACTGTCCTACAGGTGGGTCAGTCATTACAAATGCATGAGGTCGAGCCAAACATTGTTCAAACCCACAAAACGTTTTTCATTTCTAATGGAGATGATTCCCAAAGTTTCCGAAGATACCATATCTGTCGAGCTTAATTTTAAGGAAATGTGTCTAAAATGATGAACAAGACATCTAGAATATTTCCATTTGATGGAACGATTCAACCATAAAAAACAAGGAGGATGAGGTATGACTATTTCACTCAGTTTAAAAATCATTTTGCTTCAATTCAGTGATGGAACAAGCTGACACACAATATATCATGCAGTCAGACAGAGTGGAATAAGATGAATTTTCCAACATTAAAACTACCTGGGGGAAATAAAAGGGGGAAACTGGATATTAGGTATTGAAGCAGTTTTTCTCATTGATTCGCTGCAATGGCCTAAAACAACCAGATACATTTAAGGGATAGCTAGCTGGGAATAAAGTACACAGCAAAATCTGATGGTGGACACATTTTTGTCATCTCACATTATCCAACTTAAAGGACCAGTGTGTAGGATTTAGAGGCAGCTAGCGGTGAGGCTGCAGATTGCAACCAACTGAATACCCCTCGCCTCCCCCTCCCCTTCCAAGCGTGTAGGAGAAACTACGGTGGCTGTGAAATTTGTGAAAAACACAAAAGGCCCTCTCTAGAGCCAGCATTTGGTTTGTCCATTCTGGGCTACTGTAGAAACATGGCAGTGCAACATGGCGGGCTCTGTGGAAGAAGACCTGCTCCCTATGTAGATATAAAGGGTTCATTCTAAGGTAATGAAAACACAGCGATTCATATTTTCAGGTGATTATACTATAATTAAAACATACTAATGAATATTACATTCCATTTCTGCCTGTTCCTCTAGATGCCACTAAATTCGACACACTGCACCTTTAAAGTGTGTGTGACCTGAGCCCATAGTTAATAAAGAGGTCTTGACCTCTGTCAGGGTGCCTCATTCAAATTTCACTTTCTTTATCTGACACACACACACACACACACACAGCAACAGCAGAGCAACCGGTGAGAGTGTGTAAGAATGTAAAAAGCAGAACCGTGCTTTGGCCTTCCCCCCTTCACACACTCTCTGTCAATCCCCTACTCCCTCTCCCTCTTTTTCAATCTTTCTCTTTCTCTCAGCCTACATCCAATGAACAATCAGACCATTGTGAAAAGAACCGCTGGTCTTCAACTCAAACGCTCTGTTTTTCTCACTCCTTCTTTCTCCCCTTCTCTTTTCTGTCACTCTTTTTTTTTCTCTCTTTCTCTCTCTCCTTCCTCTCTCTCAAGATGTCAGTCGTGATGAAACGTGACACACACTGCCTCCTACGACAGTTTTAACCAATAATCCTCACTTTATAATTTCAGCCTTTGTGAAACATATATTGTGCGTGCATACATGAGCTTCTACACCGGACACTGACTCACAACCAGCTGAGAGAGGATGTTTGTGTGTCTGTGTGTGATGATGAGAACATCTTTAAGAACAGAGGGATCTATATAAAGCCGAGCAGGGCAACGACAAATCCCACTCATATCCTCTAAAACAATCAATAGAGCAGACATCCAGCTGTAAATAAATAGGAGAGAGAGGCAGAGCGAAGGGAAAGAGAGAGAAAACACAACAGTAGAAAGGTTGGACAATGCTCCCGCGGGACACCAGAGGAAACAGGTTGTGTTTGAACAGCCCTCATACGTGGCCAGAGAGCAGGAGGAGAAAAAGCAAAGGAGCCTGACCAAGGAGGGAAAAGAAGGGAAGGAGGGAGGGGGGGGGGGGGCAGGAGGAGGGTTCTGGGAAACATGCAAGAGGAGGCCTGAATAGAAGAGAATTTTTGAGTGGTATAAAGGAGGGAAGAAACCCCGCTACTACTAGACTGTAGGATCCATCTGCTCAATTCTGTGTGTACAGTATGCACTTATATTAGCCTTTTCACTCCTCATCTCCGTCTCCTCTCTCTCTTCCTCTCTCCTTCCCCCCCTCCATCAGCAGCTTCCCTCTGCACGTAGGCAGAGTTGGTTGCTAGGGTTACTGAATTGCCCCCATTTTTCTGGGTTTGTGAGGAGCAGAGGGAAAATGAGAAAGAATAATGTAGATTTGTCTCCCATGTCTGGCTAATCAGGTTAGCACTATACACATACGCACACACTTCAATTCAATTTTGAACCTGAAGACTATGGTCTTTTCAGGTTTTTTTTTTTTTTTGGGTTTTGCTTTGCATTCCTGTTCTCCTTATTTGCTCTTCTCTACCCCCTTTTATTCCTCCTTTTCATCGCTTTCTTGCTCCATGGTGTCACCGCTGCTGTTTCTTCATCTCCCTCAGGCTGTGGGGTGGTATGCTGAGATGAAGGGAAGAGCAGTTTGATTAAAGGCAATTCTGAACTGTCACTGTTGTTTCCTGAAAATAATTTGGTTTGTCACTTTAAGCTTGATATTTATGAAAGCCTGAGGTCGTGTTGTAAAGTCGCATAAATATCAAACACTGTAAATGAGTAGCAACCAAGTGATAAGAGGATGGGTGGGTTGTGCTGGTATCAAAGAGAGAATTTCAGTATTGTGACAAGTTTATGTGTGTGTGTGTGTTTGTGTGTGTGTGTTGGAACTGAGCAATCACTGCATGTTGGCACTCACCATTCGGGTTCACACCTCTGCTAATGCTGTTTTAATGAAGCCATTCATCAACCCTTCTCAGCTGAATCTGCAGTACACACACACACATACACACACACACACTCTCACACACACCGCCTCTTGCTTTCTCTCCTCTTTTCTTGTGCATAAATGTGTGTGAGGACACGGTGTTCTTCCCCCTGGTTGCTATGTGGATGCACCAGTTCTATTTTAGTTGTTCCCAGCATCAAAGCTGCTCTGGTGGAGATTTTCTCCCATACTCTCCCTGTGCTTGTTGCCGTACTCACGCCGCCTCGGAGAGAGGCTCGTTTAAAGTGCTGAGTTCTAGCTTTACTTTAAACCTTACTTTGAATGTGAGAATGCTGTAGTTTTCTTTCCCACAGTCACCTCACACACACACACTTTTTGTACAATAGGATGATAAAAACAGCACACACTCTCAGCATCCTCTGCTTTTTGATCCTGAAAAAGCAGGAAGAGTCAGACCCTCTTTTCCCTTCTTTGGGCCCCTGATATTCCTTCACTTCACACTCAAACCAGATGCACTGGCTCTACATACAACCACACACTCATCACTTAAACAGCATGTTGGCTGTGCGGGTGATGTTTGGGTGTGTGTACCGCTAACATGTTGACCTTAGCTGGAGGTTACATTCAGGTCACTGTTAGCTGGTTATGGAGCAGCAGGAAGTTGATGTGGAGATCCAGCTTCCTTCTGTCGTCTTCCTTTTCACTCATCCATGCAGGCGAACTTTTAATAGGCGGCCCTGCTGTGTACAAACAAGGAAACAGGACTGCGTGTGTGCAGAACAAAAGCAATAAAGGCTAAATGTCATACCTGACACAGTGATGACAGTCAAACTTGCATTGATCTGAATGGCTTCAAGGGCACTCTTGTTGGTTTCACTGCTCGCTGAGCATGAATCCGGCACTATCTGACTTTGATAAACAAGTGAATCTATGAGGAAATGTGATTTAATCTAATGTTTTTGATATTTAAAGAACATTAAACAATGACCTATGGAAAGAGCAAGAAGGAGACACAAACAGAAAGACAGACAGTGCACAGAGTGTATGAGTTTGTAGAGAGAACTGGAACTGAATTATAACTTTAAATTATGTAAACTAAATGTATTTAACGATTGATGTGTAAGGAACCTTTTATTTGCCGAGTTTGAGTTTCTGTGAATGGTGACAAGGAGAAGACGACTAGTGACAGCAGTTTCATATGAATGTCAAACATGAGTTAAACACGCGTTCAGAGGATGTGCCTCATGTACATACTCGTCTCCAGTCTCATATCAGTACGTGTTGGAGGGTGTGGTTGCATGACTATGTTGGATTGCTTGCCTTTTTTTTTGGATGCAGTACTGTATTTGTGTGTGTTGGATTGACATGTCAGTGCTGGTGCCATGTCTGATGTTGATGAGCCCAACCTGAAAATGTGGTTTACCTGCAGCAGACCTCGTGCTGGAGCTGTTGAGAAGCAGCAGCACATACCTCAGGCCTGATATTTATCACCCTGGTTTGCAGGCGCCTGTTAGCCTACTCTTTCTCTTGTTCTGCTGCTCACTGAGTGTGGCCAGGGGGAAACAGTGTCTGTGTGAAAAACATGCTGATATGTGCTCCTCACTCATGCATGTTTTAGCGTGTCCTGAGGCTGCGGAATATACTGTACTGTCAAAGTATTTCTCTGAACCTGTCATGTACGAAGACAACAGGTAGTGTTTGCATCTCTGCCATGATGCTGCGTGATAGATTTCATCTAACCGACCGCTAAGTGACAATTGTGACACTATTGTCAGCTGATACTGAAGACAAACACATAAACTGAGTGAGCTTTTTGTTAAGTTCACCTGTACTGTCTAATGTCATTCAATACAATAGCCCTGCAATAAATCATACCTCTGTGAGGCTTCAGTTTTTGTTGACACAGTATTAGTGATGTGTTCATTCAATATTGAATCAACAGCCACTCAAGTTGTCATATACCTGGTGCAGTGATATCCGTGTGTTGGAACCACAGTAAATACAGTGTAATGCATTTACAATCCAAACTGGAGCTGGTCTTTATAAATGTGATATGAGATTCCAACAATTGCAGTATATTAAGTATTTTAATGTATGGACAAAACGTAAGGGACATTTTAATTAAATACTTCTTTCTTTGTTTTTGTTTTCACACTGAAATCTAATCTTAGACGAGCCGTGTACAATCACCACTTCCGAAGAGTATTGGTTATGCGTGCCAATATCAGAGTTGGAGGCTGTTAGCAAGAATCCCACAATACAGGAGCGTTTAGATGTTTTGTGGTGTGAGTACACAGAACAAAACTGTCATTATGAATTCCAAAACAGTCACGGTAAAAGTATTTTAATTGAGCAAGACGGCAAAGCAGAGTTTACAGAGCGCCTAATGAATAACAATCCAGTAGTATTCCATCATCACTGACAACAGAATGAAGTAATGTGTTCAAGGACATATCTGGTATAATTTTTTAATAACTGGAGTACAAACCACACTATATTTTCACATATGCACAATGTAGCAGCGTATTGAGTTGAGGTTCAAAATTAGCTAAGCTAAGCTATGTAATAACTGAAGCTAGATGTTTTTCAACAGGTGAAGCAATGACACCATCGTATGTCGTCATCATCATCCGTTGGTACATTTTGATATGGCGACACCTACGAGGCACTATTGTATCGCTCTACTCAGGCCTGTGATTGAAAGGGAAAACTTTTCTGTCAGTGTCCCTCTCCCTGTGCGCTGGCCAGGCCCACAGTAGATTGTATAGACCATGTGCTGGCCTGCACTGTGGGATACCCCTCTCAGATTACAGCCTTCGCCTCTCCCCTCAACCCTCCCTCTGAAGACCCCCTCCCCCTTCACATTCCGACTCAGTCCATGTGCTTCAAACAGAGTGGAAATGGGAACATCCCTCCCCTTATACATGCACACACACATACTAATTCCTGTTGTGCAGTAGCCCATGCAGGACATGGGTTGGTGTGGAGATGAAGTATGCTTTCCATATAGATTATACACACTGCGGCACACTCTGTCTAGTCATTTTGTTAGAAAGTAGACATCTGCTTAGACTTGTGCTGAGCTGTAAGTTGAGTTAGACCAAGTGGTTTTTCTTGGAAAAAACACAGCGAGGAGCCTTCAGTATTGAGGTGATGGAGAAGAAAAGAGGGTAGAGAAGGGGATGCCCTTTAGCACAAAGACCCTCACCATCAATCATGTCATCACACTGATGGCATAGTCGCTTGACACAAACATGTTCTGGTGCCCCCCATCACTCTTTTTTTTTTTTTTTTTTTTTTTCTCTCCCCCAAATCTTTCTTCTCCCACTCCCTTTCTCTCTGTGATTTCTTTCTTTCTGAGGGCAGTGTTGCGTGTTAAAGGTTGCTGTCTATGACACATATGCACATACACACAGACATTCTCTGTGTGTAAAGGTTGCAGTGGGAGGCAGCAGGCTAAGTGGCTGAGTGTGAGTAGGGCTCTTGTCATGTGCTGGTGGTATTCCCTCTGAGGAATGTAGAGGAAAGACTTTCCCAGTCTGGAGTGGTGGATTCCCACTGCTGGAGCTGAGCTTTTATTGAATCACTGTGGGTGTCTTTGTCTTACATATTCATTTTATCATCAGTTGTACATAACTTCTGAAAATGTCCTATCAGCAGCAAAATGTCAGTGTAAACAACTTCTGTCCATGCCAAAATCAAACTGGATGAATTGTCACAATCAGTGCAGCGGCAAGTAGGATCTGTTTTGAAAACGTATGATGTTGGTGGAGCCCTTGAGCAGCAATCCTTAAGATTTCTGTACTGGTTTATTCAGCAACACCTGTGGTTACTGGTGGTTCCAGCAAGGGCGTTTTTAATTGTACAGGTCGCAGAGTTTTGTTCGAAACGACTCGAGTATTAGGGGCAGCAAACACATTTAGAGTGGCTACTCTGTCACGAATGCAATGGAGAAGAGCATTATGTGTATCTGTTTACAGCACTGCAAAACTAATGAGCAAACTTTTTATTGTTGTAATAAAGAAGACTAAAGATGTTTTTATGTTTTGATTTTTGTTTGAATTTAAAGATATGAGATATAATGTGTTTATTAGTGAGTTTTAGAGGTGCCGGTAGACAGAGCAAGGCTAGCTGTTTCCCCCCTGGTATCAAACTATTGCTTAAAAGATTATAATTATAATGCAAGAAATGAATGATTGAATTTCAGCATCCAAAAACATGTCAATACTGTAGTTAATGAGCTAAGACGTGCCAAAAAAAACACACTGAATTCCATTAAAAAGAAAGAAAAACAAAATTACCGTAATGTTTTTGCATGGCAGCCCTTTATTAATGCAGCTATTGTATCTCTGCACAACACGCTGACACTTAATGCCCATTGTTTTCAGTGTCTTTGTTACCCATAATGGCCAGGAAGGCTTACAGTATGTGTGAGTCAGGTCCCTAGCTGTATCCCTCTCCATTGTGTCCCGCTCCTGCTGCAGATGACAATGATGGCCACTGTCCTTTGAGTGAAATACATCGCTGTCATAGCTTAAATTCTACATGCATCCAAACACACACGGTACAGCTGGCCTCAGCACAGCTTCTACTGTACGGTACAGAGGCCATTTTGAATTCGTGAATTATTTTGTTGTCTTTGGTACAAGAGGGAGAATGTGTCCGATTTCTTGCTGGGAGAGGAGGGAGGGAGAGTCTGTGATTTTCTTTTTTTGTGTGTGTGTGTGTGTGTGAAGGAGCATTGGAAAAAAAAAAAAAAGGAGGGAGCTTTCTTATTTAGTGAGTGAGAGAGGAGTGTACAGCTGATGTCTGGGAGCTGAAGAGTCAGAACAGCAGGACTCTCCTAGATCAAACAGGCTTCCTCTGCGGATAAGAAAGAGAGCCAGCCGGGGAGAGAGAAAAACACAGGCAGGGAAGGGATAAAGGAAAGCAAGAAGAGAGCTCTTTGTAGTCTTTCAAATTGTCAAACAATAAACAGCACTAATGACCACCTTGCTTGTCTCCTTTTAGCTCGTTTCTGTCTCCCGATGATCTGCGTGCGTGAGTCTACTGAGGCAAGTTTAGGACAGGTGTGCGCCACATGTCTCCCTCTGGTCTGCTATGACCTTAGACCTCTTCTGTTCCCTACCAGCCATAGACACTGTCTGGGGACCTGCTGACGACTCTCAAGCCTGCTGTCAAGAGGGAACGATCTATGTAGATGTATTTACCAAAGTCTGACAATTCCGCGTATGTGTGAATGCATGTTTATGATGCAGACGTTACGCTGCGTGTGAAAGTGCTCCCTCTTCGCGCCCTTCAACTCTGAGGCAGCATCAATAATTCAGCAACACATTGCAGAACACAGTGCTACACATAGCGATGCGTTTTCTCCCTTTCTCTCCCGCTAGATTCCTCTCAGTATTTATCTGCCTCCTGTTAGACTGTTTTTATGCCCCCATTTTGTTTCTCTTACCCCCTCCCCCAATCTGCTCATTCCTGCCCACTTTGTCTCTCTCTGCTCTCTGTCATGTTTCCATTACTGGAGCTGAGAACCTGTCAAACCTCTCACTCTTTCTCGCACTAGTTAGTGTCTATATTTTCTTTGCGCTTCCTCCCGTTTCCCCTACTCTTTTACTTCAGATTTTTTTTTTTTCCATATATAAAAGATTTCATTCCTGGTGTGTCCACTCCCTTTCTTCTCTCTCCTCTGTCCCTTTCTTTTAAAACCTCTTTGAGGCAGTTTTGAGGGGCCGGAGAGGAGGCCGTGGAGGGGAGCTAGGAGGAAAGGGTGTGGCCGCCCACACTGCAGCACTCTATTGTTTTGCACTGATTCCGACACGTCCTCTCTCTGACACATACACACAGAATAGGACACACACGCTGTGAAGAGTCATCGACCCTGTGTTCCACTCTCCACTCATTGGAGAGGCGTATTCTCTCGGTATCAGGGCTGTCCGTTACCGAGTACAGATAGCTTTGTTTTCTATCATGTGTCCAAGACTCACCAGACACCAGGCTCCTATGGTGTCAAAGGGCAGAAAGATTGAGAGTAGAAGACTTAACCACAGGGCCTGCCATAGGGCTGTCAGGAAGAGGACGTCAGACTTTTTAATCTGATAGTCCGATGCTTCCAGAAGTAGATATTTGTCTCATCCTTGACCCTCCTCCTCAGGGAGGTCAAAGCTCAGGGTTAGCTAGAGAGCAGCTACTCTCTATTCATCATCTTGGTCATGCACATTCCGATGAATCCTTGCTCGCTTGTCAATGAAGATTGAACACAGGCCTTCTGAGTTAACTGTGTCTACTTAATCATTTAAGCTGTGTTCAGACTGACAACAGCACTGCTTTAAATAAACACAAGGGGCTGTGTAGGTGTGAGCATGTTGTTGCAGGTACAGGTGAGAAGGTGAAATATAAACCAGGAAGTCCTGTTTTAATAATACTTCTATGAGTTTTAAGGCTTATGAGAAGCCAAAAAACACTTGCCAAGCAGGCTATTCTCCTTTTTTTGAAGGAAGATTTTACAGCGCTAGAAATGTATCATGGCAGCATTAATTTTCTTCTGTCACTTTGTGTAGGAGGTAAATGGAAGAACTGGCACAATACTACAGTGTATTTTAACTTGCCAACACAATGCATTACTGAATGACGTACTGGTCTGCGGCAAAAGTTGAGCCAGGCTCATCAACATTTGATGACTTTGCATTTCTTTGATGGAGCCCTCTGCGGTGGGGCCCCATAGCGCCAACATGGTCGCCTCATTGAATACGAAACATGACTGGTACTACCGGTTAAACTAGCACTCATTTGGTTCAGTAAATGGTATGTTAGTAGAGTCTGTCATAATGCGAGTCAGGCTGCAGCCAGGAGCATTGCCTATAGTTTGTTCTTAGCTGACTGTGGCGATCATCAGACTGTGAAGATGCCTGTTTTGACCCATGAGATGTTGATATTTGAGCTATAGGGACAGTCATGCGGGTGGTATGTAACGCTTGCAAAGTAGGCTGTTATGTGTGAGAATGCAAAACAATGGCGTGTATGTGTTTGTGTGTTTGACCGGCACAAAGGCTGTGTTTATTGTGTGTCAGGGTGTCCCCGGGCTGACCTCAGGTGAGCGTTCCTCGTCCTGCAGTGGTTCACAAACACATCCTCTGAGAATTCTGGATGAAGTAGTTTATTTTGATCAAGTCCCATATCTGACAAGAGTGTTGTTGTTCCAGTTTTAACTTTCCAAGCACTGGTAAGATTTGCTCAAGGCTTACTTCAGTATTCTGCATTGCGGAAAACATGCAGCCTGTAACACTAAACTATACAAGGACATAGAGAGTTATTTGGGCAGTGAGCTCAAACTGACCTCGATTCGCCCTGCTGCAGAGAGATTAATTTAGTGTCCCACTAAATGAAACCCACTAAATGAGCGTACACTAAATCACACACCTGCTTTACAGGAGGCTCTTGCTGATATGCTGGTATATGCCGGTGTAGGCAACAATCGGTGTCAGTTTCTTACTTCCAAATTCATACATTTGTGCAAAGAAATGCTCATATTAAAGCAACTGAAACTTGCTATCAGAAAGCAAAAACACAAGCCAAACCTCATGTCTGGTTTTGTACTTTTTACCGACATTTTACTGGCTTCATGCTGTCGCAGAATACCAAGCTGTAAAGTAGTGTGAAAAGTGTAACGATATCCTGTTTTTTTACACTGCAGGCCAGGTCTTTATGCAAGTTCCAGGCCCTGTGCTTTTCTTTTATTTCAGTGATGTCAGGCTGCTAAGCGAAGAGGTAATCTCTGATACAACCTCATGAAGTTTAATAGTGTGTGTCTATGCTGCAGCTCATCCTGTTAGAGGATTTAAAAAACACCGAGGTGCGCTAATTCTCAACCCTGCTTCACTCGGGCAGCTGCTCAGCCCAATTTAAACAATAGATTTTGGTCATATTATTCACTTTGGTACACCTATTATGCAGGGACGTATCATTTAATTTAAAAAAAAAATATATAAATAATTGGTTTGAAATGAGTTTGTCCAACTAGCATGCAGACACTGATGAGTGTAATCTGTTGTACTGTTACTGTTATTAAGCCTGCTGAAATGAAATGAGCTGTCTTATGCATTTTCTATAAGCTCATTTTCCTACTTTTCCTACTGTGACTTGAAGCCCAAAATATTCATTAAAGGGCTAAGCTCCAATGAAAAGAGTCAGGATAGAAAGCAGGCTTTAACCTAAGAGTGTGCTGAACTGAACAATGACCTGAGTTCTCTTTCATGCTTCCCCCCTTTTTTATACCAAGCATACATATTAATCTCATGTGGACTCCATTGCACCGAACGTGATGACCCATGATATCTCTGTGTCCCAAGTTGCAGCAGTTCAGACAGTGTGTCACTACTGTATATTAGTTGCTGTTATATACAGCTACACCTGTGACACTTCCTCTAGTAATTACTTTTGTCTGAGGATTACTGTGATCACATTATGTCCTGTTGAATGTGATCATCACAGCTTAAGACCCCTCTCAGTAGTAAAAATGAAGGACCCAGTCTTCGTGTTTGAAGGTGAATAAGAGAAAGCGACTTTAAACAGTAGCTGCAGTATTAAATTAACCGTAAACTAAACCAGTAGAGGTGTATGTATCTGCAGTCCGTAAAAAGTCTTTATTGCTGATTGGATAATGCAACCCACTTGATGCTGCATGCATCTCATTATGCCCTCACATGACAACAACAAAATCATCTAAAATTTATTGTACATTTTATTTATTACCTCTTAGTGAGTGTTTGTAAATTTGATAAAGCGTATGTGAAGAAATTCAATTCATGTAATTGTCCAACTTGGAAGTGAAAGTGTAAGTTTCACGCAGCACTTTTATTCTATTCTAGTGGAATGAAAGGGAAATTATAGTCAGGCCTTCTTGTCAATGATGGAAGTTTTTGTTGTTGACCAATAGAGCTCATAACATGCTCTAACTCAGCCAGTTAATGACTTTTTGCTTGGTGTTAAAGATGCCATCAGAAAGAAGACAAAGTGACAGCAAGAAAAACATTAGGCTTCTTTTCTCGCTCCTCTTGTTGGTTCACCTCAAGAGAGTATGGTTGTTTTGTAAAAGACAAAAAGGAACTAAATGTAAAAACAGCTGAAGAGTAAAGACCCAAAAGTGCTGCAGAGAGAGAGAGAGAGAGTAAAAGAAAGTGGAGCAGAAAGAGTTTTTTCCCAGTCGAGTCCCTTGTGTAGTTCAACAAATTTCTATTGCAGGGGTTTGTTGTGCTGAAGTGTTGCGTTGTCCTCCTCCCTGGGAGCCACTTCATGCAGCTTGGCCCACTTTCTCTCCCCCCTGCCCCCCCCCCCCCCCCCCCCCCCCCCCATGTCTCTGCAGCAGTCAGACAGATGCCTGGGTGGGTATGTGAGCGGGTGGGATTGCAAGCGAGGAAGAATTTAACTAGCAGGCTGAATGTGATCTTCACTGTGGAAAAAGTAAATGAGTAAACTGCATAGTAGCACTGAAATCATACTTATGGCTCTATTAGCTCTGCAGTTCTCAGTGATAGTATATACCGCAGCACTAAATTCTCCATGTGGCGGGGGTTAGATAGGGTGGGGCTGTGGATCTTGTTTGCTCATCTTAGCTGTACCCAGGCTTGGTATATCTCCGAGGGTTGTTGTGAGAGACTGTCGCCTGGTTGAAATGGTGGCCATATTTCATTGGCTAGCCTGTCACTGCTGGAAACCCTGGCTCTCTGAGCTGTGCCTGTGCAAGACTCATTACACAGCAAGGCCACTTCTCCATGGTGTGCAAACATGTGCACACATACACACATTAGCAGGCATGAGAATGAGTTATACCTCTGGAACAGCGGGTTAGTGGAGGCGGGGGGGGAGGAGGAGATTGCAGTTGCTGCATAGGCTGATCCTGATTCAGCTCTTTCTGCCTTCAGTGACGAAGGAATGACAGCCAAACACTGTACCTGTCTGGTTCTCACTTACTACACTCACTGTTACTCTAATTATGACCTGCAGCTTTTATCTCCAGCATAAGCTTAGCTTTATTGTACAACTTGTACTTTCCTAGCACACACAAGCAAGTTTTTACAGGTCAATACTGTAGGTATGTGTTTTTTGTGTGTGTCACCAACAGTCAAAACCTAAAGATATTGAACGTGCAGTGATGTGAAACACAGAAAAGATTGATTGATAAATCAACCCTAACCAAATAATCAATTATCAAAATTGTTTGTCGAGTCTCTGTTGTTGAACTAATTAATTGCCTAATAGTTTCAACAGTGATACAATTGTTCTCCAATTATCTTTTAATCTTCCTCAAGAAAGCGGTAGCAGCAGATGTTAAATGAGTTCATGCAAGATGAGACAGACAGTATGTCTGGATTCACAGGATTCAAAACACACAGGTACACACTTCTGGACACACGCTGACTATATTAAAGTCAGATACATCTGCATGTGCTTGGCACTCCTTTCACTGCATCACTATTTCTTGTGCGCATGCCCCATAAAAGTCTCTCCTCAGTCCTCTCCTCCCATGTCTGGGAAGAAGGTTGTACCTGATGACAGCGACAACATGACCTCGAGCTGGATGCGGTGATAGTATCTCATGTTATCGACTGCTGTTCTGGGTCTCATCCTTTGTCTGATGGAACATATTCCCCTGCTCCCCCCCCCCCCCCCCCCCCCCCCCCCCAGCCTCGCTGCCTTCCACTGGCACTCAGATAAGGATCGGCAGCCATCAGCAGATACAGCCTTTAACTCGCGCTGCCGCTGCCCGCCCCCTCCTCTCAACTCTCACTATACCCTCTATCTCCATCTCTACCGTTTTCCCTCGGCCATTTTCGGCGTGCCACTGATGTCTCTTGGAATGCAGTGATAAGGGTTTGCTGCATAAGGACACACATGCCAGTTCAGTTGTCACGTACACATGCATCTCTCTCCCACTGGGGAGAGAGACGTCTTTGTGGGTGTGTGTGTACAGTTTTCTGTGTGACTGAAGCTGTCCTGCACAACTATTAGATGATAAAGGGAGGCTATTACACACTGTGTTAGGCTTCAGACCGCTGACGCTTCCCCGGGGAAGTGGGCTTTAAATGCATGCACACACAGCCCTCAAGGTCCCCATGAATCATTGGTGCTGACCGATCTAATTCTGACAGCGGAGAGACAGAAAGATGAGGGGAAGAAAAATAGAGGGGATGACTGAGGGACTGTTTAATCTAGATGTAGGGAGTTACAAACCGTCATTCATTCGCTGGAATTATGACAAGTGTTAATAAAGATGTGAATGACCCTTTACCCACCAGATGATTTGTCTGCACATGAAAGAGGTTCACACCCATCCGTCGCTATTTGAAAGTAGTCCCATGTCTTGGATGATTCTCGTAATGCTTGATGCTTAGAGAGACTGCTGTCTAACACTGTTGAGGTTGGCTTAACTTACTACGCACACTGTCTGTCAGTCAGACAGACAGACACACACTCAGCAGGCTCCTTCCCATGCTTGTGTTGTGGATTAGTCAAATCCCCTGACTTGCTGCTAAGCTGATTAAGAGGGGTGTTATGCACTGGCCATTTGGAAACACTGGAAAGAGTGCATACACACACATATACATACACACAAACACAGTGGGACAGCTCAGATTAATATTGTCTCTCCTGCTGGTCCAGGATGGTATAATATGTGTGCACGTTTTTGTCTCTTACCTCTCCGTACTTTCTCAGACAGATGGCGTAGATCACTACACGGTCATGGTTTGCATCCGTACTGCGAACTGTGTGTGTGTGTGTGTGTGTGTGTGTGTGTGTGTGTATCAGAGAGAGAAAGAGAGAGAGAGAGAGAGAGAGAGAGAGAGGCACAGCAAATGAGATGGAGAGAGAGACAGAAATGAAGCCTGTTGGAACAGACTGAAGCCCAGATGGCTGTGTCCGGCAGAGACAGGAAATAGAGGTGACACCAGGTGGATGGTACCCTTGAGGGTGGAATACGCAGACACACACCACACACACACACACATTAGCCTAGAAGCCTGCAGTTTGGGAGGGGCTGTTTCAAATCATGCCGATGAATTGTAAAATAATGTGATCTCAATTTGTGCAGAAACAGTCAACTAATTGATTACTAAATACACTGAAAAACAATTTTGACTATTGGTTAGTTGTTTATGTGATCTAAGAGGGAAAATGTGAAACATTTTCTGGTTCCAGCTTCTCAAATGTGAGGATTTGCTACATTTCTCAGTTTTATATTGTCATAAATCTCTTTTTCCTCATAAACAATCCCTATTTTCCGGCATTTTATAGACTAAATGTTTCATTTATTGGTTGACACATAGTCGACAGATTGATTCATAATGAAAATAATCATTAGTCGTAGCCCTAATTTCATTTGAAGTCCTTGAATCCATCTACAGTCCCTGCATCTGTGTGAGACGCACCCCCTCCCCCTACACACACCCCATGAGTGCCTTTTCCAGACTGGGTTAGTAGAGCAGACTGAGGCTGTAAATGGGTGAGGAGCTAGTTAACTTTTGATAAGCGGCCTTTTTCATTATGCATAGGGAACCCCACCCCACCCCCAATCCCCAACCCTGCAAACCCTCTGCCACCATACGACAGGAATCAGAGCGTGTGATGTATTGTGTGTTGTATTAACTCTCATGTGTACGTCGCTTTG
This sequence comes from Thunnus thynnus, assembly GCF_963924715.1. Classification (NCBI taxonomy): domain Eukaryota; kingdom Metazoa; phylum Chordata; class Actinopteri; order Scombriformes; family Scombridae; genus Thunnus; species Thunnus thynnus. The sequence continues at coordinate 23,346,818 of NC_089520.1, read as the reverse complement.
GATAAAAGCGTCTGCCAAATGAAACTGCAACAATGTGATGGCTGGAGAGGGTGTCAGGAGGGGTAAGTGTTTTACTTAGATTACATTCCTGGAAAGAGTGATGATATTTATACCAGAAGAGACGGTGATTTGGTAGAAAACTACACTCAGGCTGCAGGAATAGTTGAAACTACTTCTAGTTCTATTGTTGTTGATGTTTTCCACCAGTTGGTTGACATGGGAGACTGACCTCCTCCAGTAGCTTTGCAACCCCTGACCCCTGACCTGTGCTCCCAGCTCAACTAGTGCAAGGAACCCCAACGAGAGCCCACATGGGTCCGACTGTGGGCCACAGATGCATCAACACATTCACACACATCAACATTCTCACACACACACACTTCTCATCTTCCTCTCCCTTTCCTGTTGCTGTGCTCTTCCAGCTGCAGATAAAGCACCTCTCTAACTAGTAAAGGGTTAATGACTTCCTGATCTGGACGGAGAGGTGCAGAGTAGTGCGGAGGAATGTACCCCCACTGAGTACCCCACCCCCACAATAACTCCCCCTCTCCCTCCCTGTCACCTCCTTTTCTCTGTCTCCGCTCACCCGGCCTCCTCACTCTGTCCTCATTGCTATCATGAAGTGTCCAACATGGACAAGAAATAGTGATTCCCACACTTAGCTTATACTTTGGGGGGAGGGGAACAAGATTTATTAGTAGGCCCCAAAATATTTTAACATTTTTAGGAAGTCTGTCTCTTGAAATAGTTGGAACATTTCTGATTTGATGTCTAATCTCATTTCCTGAAACTCATATTGTGATCTTTTATATCTGTTTTCACAAACCATTTTGCATTTCCTTCATCGTCATTGGTTTAATTACTGCATGTGGAGTGTTTGTTTGTTTGTTTGCGTGTGTGTGTGTGTGTGTGTGTGTGTGTGTGTGTGTGTGAGAGACAACTGAAAGCTGAATGGTCAGAGGCTTGCTTCCTTGCCTGACTGAAAGCATCCCTTAGTACTCTGTTCTCCATTATTGTCTCGGGTCAAAAGTGAAACTTTTAAAGTACCAGAAAGACTAAATAACTTTCACTCCTCCTTTACTTATTTATGCCCAGCTGTAGCACAGAGGAGCCCTTATTTCTCTAAAACCCTCTGCTCTCTGCTCGTCTTTTTAGCTCTCCCCTCCTCTGCCACACAGAGCAGGTCTGCCGTGGTTTGGCTTTAGCCGGGTTTTCCATGTCTAAAAGTCACTAAGCTTGTTAAGTTGCCGTCTAAAGACGACACTGCTTTTCCTAAAGGTTTCAGGCTCTGGGTGAGAGAGGAAATGCCTATATAAGTTTTAGTGTGTGTCCGTGTGTGTGTTTGTTTTCAGAGGAAAGGTCCAGACCCAAGGAAAAGACATTGGCTGGAATATTTCCATTCCAGCAATAGTTTTCCCTCCAACACTTACTGTACTGTAATTCTATCTCTTCCTCTACTCCCCTCCTCACTCACTTGTGCATGCATGTGTGTGTGTGTGTGTATGTGTGTGTGTGTGTGTGTATGTGTGTGTGTGTATGTTGAAGCAGTGTTAGGCAGGCATGTCTGGAACTAATAGATTCCACCCTGCTGAAGAATCTTATTAGGAAATACTACCTGCAACCTGAGGCTTCAGACTACCGACCTATACAACTGCCTGAAAATCACGTCCCGTAGCCCCACCATCCATACACACACACACACACACACACACACTCTCCCCCTCTTCAACCTGCAAACCCCTGGCCCAGTTTCTCCTTTCCAGCCTCTCTCCCTCTGCTCTCTTTTCCTGCCTGGTTTCAGGTTTGGAGGGTTATATTGGTGAACTCCACAGCTGCCTGTTTTTCTTCAAGCCCTTTCATTTGGAGATATACACACACACTCACACACACCTCAGGCCAACCCCCCATCCTGCAGCACTCCGTCTTTACACACACACACACACACACACACACACACACACACACACACACACACACACACACACACAAACACGCTTCCTGTAGTTGTTTTAGTATGACCTTCCCCTCCCGTGTGCTCCCTGCTGGCAATGAACTGGTCCGACTGACTTCCTGTCTCTCTGTCCTCTCTTCCTGTGTGTACTGGGATGAATGGACATATTATTCAGAATGACGCAGTGCCCCCCCACCTCCTTTACTCACTCTTTACACTGCTCTCTGTTCTTTCTCCTTTTCTTTCTGCTTCTTTCATTCTTCTGAGGACAATAGTATGAGCTCACAGTGGTACAACTCAAAACCATTACCACCCTCTTCTGCTCCCCTCCCTCCTCTCTGCCGCTCTGTACTGCAGTATCAGCCCCTGGAGCAACAAAGACCAGGCCTTACTGCATAAACACATCATGTGCGCGTGCTCACACACACACACACAAATGAAATAAGAAGAATGGGTAATATTCTACCTCGCCACTAGCTAGATCTCCTGGTTGGGTGTCTTGGATTTCACGGAAGTAGTTAACTGGTGTATGTGTGTTCTTGTTTTCCCGCTGCTTTCACTGATTACCTGGCACAGGTTTTGGGCACTCACCCCAGCGCTGGCAGAGAGGCTTGGTTTTAAAGGATAATCCTGTTTTTTTTTTTTTTTTTAAACTTGGGTGTTAATTTGTAGCTGTGGCCATCATTTCAATCAGTTAAGATAACATTGTACAGAAGCATGAGTAGTCAGACAAAAAAACAAGTAAACAAGCCAACAGTTTACCCAGTCAGTTAAACCATTTATCGAGGAGGTAAAAGGTGAATGTGAGTGCGCCTGAAAGGTCATGTCATGGCACAAGAAAGCTGTTTTAAAGGCTTATTATTACAGACAGGAATGATGGTTGAAACTGTGAACACAAGACCCATGTTGCAAGAAACTGGAATTATCTTTTAAATGAACAGCCTTGTCATCCTTCACCCACTCCATCCAGCTAGTTCAAGCTTTTTCTCGAATATCCATCATGTCTACTTGTAAACAGTTGCCATGCGTGTACATGCATATACGTGTGTGTGTGTGTGTGTCTCTACCATCAAATCCAGTAATAGAGGAAGACAGATCTAGGGTGGGGCTTCCAAGACTGGGCTGGATAGCTGCCATCAAAACAGCTCAGAGTGACAGCTTGGACTTTCTGTGTCACATCACTATAAGAGTGTGTGTGTGTGTTGTGCCCATAGCCCAGGGTGTTCTCAGGTATAATGAGTACTCGCAGCAGTATGTGTGACTCCTGTATCTAGGCCAGCTCAGAAGAGCATCCAGGGCAACCATCACTTCTGTCAGCTACCAAAAAAACAGCCTGAAGCTGGTGCTGTATTTCCTGCAAAAACTAACTTTCACTACAAAAGGTTATTGCAGGAAAAACATGAGTTGTGGGCTTCACTTTATGCATTGGCAAAATGGGACTCAAGGATTATGTGACTGGTTTTGCTGTTTTTGGCTGTGGCATTATTTCCTTTTCCAGTTACATTTCCTTGTGATTATCTATCCACACGTTTTGAATGTGATGACTTGTCAGACTGGTTTGATTTGAGGCAGCTGCCTTCACCCTCAGCCCACTGCAAAAAAAAACCCCCAAAAAACCCCAGCAGGCATTGACCATGGTGGAAATGCCATTATAGTGTGGTTACTCTGTCTCAATCCATCAACTCTCTATTTTAGTCTTCCTTCCTCTGGGTCAGAATAAGCAAACTAATCAATAATGGATGATAGGGAGGAGCAGTTTTGGGTGAAATGGTTTGAGGGGAAAAAAAACATCTCAGATTACTGCCGTTTCATGCTCATTTGTAAACTCAGATATATGCAGGATACACGCCGGCATAATATCACCCCCCTCACCTACACTGATGCATGCAAAACAAACAGGTGGCTGCTATGAATGGGTAGTGAGCTGCGATAAAAACGAAGTTCTTGAAAAAGTAAAGGACATTAGTATCAACATCAACAGTGATCCGTGCAACATGCAGTCACTGTCAGTTGTCTGTGGATATTGAATTATAGCCAGAAATAGAGTTTAATGACACATACTGTATGTGCACATGTATGTATCTAGTTATACTGTATGTAGTTTTACACCAAGGATGTACCATTACACTAAATAAAGCCTATAGGCACGTAGGTTTTACTTGAAAGCTGGATTTGTCAGCTTGATCAGTTTCTTTCCATGTGAAGTATGGCAGATGTTGTTACGAGTGACCATGGTGATTTTAGTGTACTGTGACATCACGTGCATGCCCTCTATATGTAGATAAGTACAGGGACATGCTCCAAAGATTAGCAACCATCTCCTATTGCCAATAGTTTTATGTTTGATTGTGGTGTTGGTGGAACTGGTGAAAAATGTGAGGCCAGTGCAGACAGAGCCAGACAGCCCCTCAGCACTACAGACAGAGAAAGTGGAGGAGGAGGAGGAGGAGGAGGAGGAAGGGAAAAGAGAATGGAGAGCATCAGTAAAGTAGAATCCCAGAGCCTGATTACAAGACCTGCTCTCATCTGCCTGGAAAATGTGACTGGGCTGTCTGGAGGGGGGGGGGGGGGGGGTTTGGAGGCGTCACATTCCAGTTCACATCCCACTTCTCACTGGCTCACTGGATGATGACCATTACAGAGGGACGAGACTGAGAGGAAGACCTACATCGATCTTTTCTGACAGTTTCTCTCCTCTTTGCTGTACCAAGCTCCCTGTCTCTCAGCTAACACTCCTCTCCTGTTGGCGATAACAGCGTCTAGATGGACAAAGATTAAAAGACTTAATTTTTTTTTTTAGAAATCCTTCCATGAAATCCAGTTTAGCAGCCAATATCAACAGGGTATGGTGTGAAGAGCTCAAGGTTAGCTTTGGTTGAGTCACACAGCCATATATTTTGTAAATGGAGCGTGCTGTCAGAATCACTCTTCATCCTAATGTGACTGTTAGGGGCCCGAGAGGGGTTTCGGGGCTTAGGGCACAGCTTCTCTATTAGATTAATTTTACCCCCATTAAACCTGCTTTCTAAACACAGAGGTCACATGGGACAGCTGTCACCTCTTCTGCTCTGTGTATCCTACACCCCTCAAGCCATTTCCACACTGATCACCTTATGCCTTCTATCACCATCTTGGGAGCGCTTGTTTTCAGTTGAGGTGTTTGTGCATGTGGTGTGTGTGTGTTGCCGTCTCAGGCCGGCTAATTATAAGGCCGCCATCTCGGGGGTTTCGTGCCGCAGCCTTGAGAGGCAGGAAACTGAGTCATTTGACAGCGCTGTGCAATGAGCAAATTATACACAAACACGTGTACACACACACATACATATACACACAGACCACGAGACAATAACACATGTTGTCAAAGCAAATATCCACAACAGGTCATTAGCTCAGACACAGACTGTGTGTATGCATTTATTTGTTGCGTATGTGTGTGTGTTTTGTGCCATAGCGTCACAACGCCAAAAACTCCTCCGCTCTGGCCTTTTAATCAGCGAAGAATGACTGTGAGAGGGACACTGGCTTCGGCTAGTAGCACCATGTTTAGGTCTGTGTTTATGGCAGAGGGAGAGAGAGAGAGAAGTGGGAGACGAGGGGGAGGAGCGGGGTGGTCACAGACACATTTAGATATCCCACTTCTCTTTGTCGTAATGAGAAACTGCACCCTCAGCTGTAAAACACAAAGGCAGCATCAACAGTCGCTGTCGGCTCGACAGACAACTGACTCTCTGCCAGCCCGTGTGTGTGTTTTAATAAGTGTATGTGTGTGAGGGTAGTCTATACTGCACTGAAGCCAGGATGGAGGCCAAAACCATCCGCTTCCTCTACAGCCAGCGTTGTAAAGGTAGGACAGCTGTGGTACACCAGCCTAAAACAGAGCCACGATGCAGCTGCACAGGTTACAGATCGGAGAATCGTGTGTTTGTGTTGTTAACTCTTTAAAAGGATGTATGTGTGGCGTACTCAGCATTGGCAGGCAGCTATGAGAGCATAGCATTAATCTGTCAGCTGTCAGCACTGATCCAGCTTATCATCGTCGTGTGTGTGTGTGTGTCCTTGGTGTGTGTGTGTATGTACGTGTGAGTGCGTGCGTGTGGACTCTTTGTGTGTCCTCCTCTATAACTGCAGTGGGCAAGACTCTCCAGTGGACTTTTTGTAGCCAGTGATTGAATATGGTTACTGAGTGTGTCTGTACTGAGTGCACTCTATTAATTTGAGGCCAGACTGGAGAGCAGCATGGAGGAGGGAGAGGGGAAGGAGGCAGGAGGAAAATGAAAAGTGATAAGCTGGGATAAATGGCTGCCTCTGGAGATCTCTGTGTGTGGAAGAGGATAGATGATTGTGCATATACATGCACACATGCATAAAAATGTGGTAATGTACATACATGGTGGGAGGGGAATGGATTCCAGCCAATACTCCAGGCTGATGTGTTACAGCTCTGCCAGGTGTTTTCACTGGAGCTTAAGACGTTAATATCTTACACATTGTTGTGGCACGTATCTTAATAATAGCACTGCATCTTCAACTGTAATGTATGCAGCTTACATCCTAGTTGTATGGATAATTGGATGTAGCTAGAATTTTTTTACAGGAAAGAGGCCTTTGATTTTAGAAGTGCAGGGGAACAAACATTCTGCGTAAGACGTCCTCTGTGGCTTCAGTGTGTCTAACACCTGGATTGTGGTTGCCATGATTAAGTTAAACTCATCTCTATCTCTCTGTCACTCTTCCTTCCACCCCCGCAGAGATCCGCGCCCAGCTGGTGGAGCAGCTCAAGTGTCTGGACCAGCAGTGTGAACTGAGGGTGCAGCTGCTTCAGGACTTGCAGGACTTCTTCAGAAAGAAGGCAGAGATTGAGATGGACTACAGCCGCAACCTGGAGAAGCTGGCAGAGAGGTTCCTCACCAAGACACGCAGCACTAAGGACCATCTACTCAAGTATGTCACAAGCACTCATAGTTCACTACCACACTGTGCTGTAACAACTGATGTCGTTGTGCACAATCTTATCAGTTTTGCCAAAGACAGCAAATATTTTTTAATTTTTCCAAGTAAGATGTAAATATGCAGAAGCACACTTTCTTTATTTAGCTGTCTAAATAGCATAGAACCTTTTGGTTGCTGGTGACTTCCTTCCTGGGAAAAGAGAAGTAGAGGCAGGCAAAGAAAATGAAACACAAGGATGGCTGAAAGGGGTAGTGAGGTCATGTTGGTATGTTCCAGTCTGTAAAGTACTGACCTACATTTAAGCATATCTCAAAGACTTCACATCTCACTTACTGCTTCTCAGTTTGATCTAATGAAACAGCTCGATCCAATTATATATCTTGTACATTTCATTAACATGCTCATTCTGTTACCCTTGAGGTCATATGAGACTGTGTGTGTAACTTCAAATTTAGCCAGAAATGGCCAGGTGGGGATTTTGTGCTCTGACTATTTTGCAGTAGCTTGCTGTGTATAACCTTGCCCAAACAGGGATTCTCTCTCACCAAAGATGGCCGATCTTGCTCTCTTTCTCTTCCTCTACTGTGTGTCTGTCTCTCTCTTTTTCTCTCCCACTCACTCCATCAGAGATACATATGGTGCATCCAAATATGCACTGGAGCTCATCAGCTTTAGCAGCATGGTGTGTTCTTGTATAATTTATCTGGCAGATTTTGGTGAGAGAGAGACAGAGAGAGAGAGAGGTCTGTTTCCCTGTGGGGAAGAAGGATTCACTGAACTGCTAGCTAATCATAAACCACACACTCACAAATTCTGTGGAGGCAGAGTGTCCTTGTTATTTAGCTGTTAATGCCTCCTCGCGTCCTCTTCCAACCTGTGACTTAAAAAATTGTCAGAGACCAACCGTCACTGAGGATGTTCCAATCCCTTCAGTGCATCTCAGAGGAGCTGGGTGGCTTGCTGAGGAGCGGGAGCAAGAAAACCCAGGTGTATCTTATGTGAAAGTCTGTAACTGGTTGGCATCACCTGATCGACGGAGATCTGTTTTAATAGCCAAAAACACAAATTGTCACATAGACCTTTACAGCTTGTCATGTCTACATAACATTGAATTTATTTAATGTTACGTAGATTTAGATTTAGGTTCAGGTTATTTAGATTAATTTAGATTTATTTTAAGGTTAATGTAATCGTAGGTATAGACAAGCAGCAGACATAAAAGGTTTGGTTACCACCTTTTGGAGTTTTTTGTTAGCCCATCACTGCAGAGGAAACACCATCTGATCGTCTGATAGACTGGATCTTCCAGTATTACCAAAACTGTTGAGAAGGACTGGACTTTTTCCTCTTCTGCTCATCTTCTCTCTCTCTCTCTCTCTCTCTCTCTCTCTCTCTCTCTCTCTCTCTCTCTCTATCTCTCTCTCTCTCTCTCTCTCTGTCTCTCTATCTCTCTCTCTCTCTCTCTATCTCTGTCTTTCTCTATCTTTCTCTGACTTCCTGTAAACCATGACCTCCTCTACAGTCACCTTTTGTTTCCCCTTTTGTCTCCCTTCCTCTTTCTTTTTTTCCTGCACTGTTTTCGTTCTCCTTTCTTTATGCATCATGTTCTTTTCCAGAGACACTCTCTGATAATTTCTCTGCTGGGGGCAAACCCACATGCATACTCACACTCACACACTCTCACACACACACACACACACACACGCACGCACAGAGGCACACACAGACTAAAAGGGATCGATAAGTCCTCTAAACGAAACCCCACTCCAGCCAAGAGGACAAACCCCAACACACAGACCCCCTCCAGCTCAGATCAATGCTGAGACAGTTGCAGAGTGTGTGTTTCCCTGTGTTGCACATTGGGGGAGGGAAGGAGAGCAGAGGAGAGGCGGGCGCGGGGGGGGGGCAAAGGACACAATAAAATGTATTGAACAGGTCAGCTATTGCAGCTGTTACAGTAGGTTTGTTCACGTCATAATCTATACAGATAAGGCAACAAAGAATACACCTTACTGACAGACAAGTGTTTGTCTTCTCCTTTCCATCTCTCTTTTTGCTCTTTTCCCACTCTCTTTTTGCTTTTCTCTTCCTCCAACATCTGTGTATTTAACATTCCCCCTGCATCTGCTGCTGCTCAGTCCGGGTGCCACGTTGGAATTTCAGCTATTTTCCGGTTATGTGTGTGTATTTTTTTGTGTGTCTGTATGTAGGTGTGTGTATGTGTGTGCCTGTGGCTGTTCCTCCGTACAGCCAAACGTTGATGCTGCTCCAAGCAATGTGGGGTGTGAGGGTTGTGTATGTGTGTTGATCCCGTGGAGACCCCTGGTATTCCTGCTATTTGGCAGACTGCATACAGCAATGGTGGGGGGTTACTAGGTTTAACCGTATTGTGTGTGTCCATGTGTATGTGTCTGTTTGTGTTTGTGTGTGTGTGTGTGTGTGTGTGTGTGCCCTGAGGCTGACAGGCTGATTGGTCACATGGAGAGGCCCTCACAAGCTGCACACTGATTCAAAGCCTACCCTTATGCTAAATATTAGGCCAGTCTCACTGTTAATAAGCTGCAGCCCCTTACACAACCCATGGCTACAGCTACGTATTATTTCGATGTGGGTTTTGGGATCTGATTCTAAAGATCACATTGGTCGTATGACCACACGTGGCTTGAAAATTGCTGTTTTGCATCTGTTGTGGCTGTATTCATTTAAACCTAACCAGTACTTTTTCCCTACTCTTCCTCTATATATTTACGTTTCTAATAGAACTGGAAAGTACTGAGAAAAATCATACACCACTTTTTCTCAGTAATCAGTTCTGAATTGGGGACACTCAACTGGGGATTCATAAAGAAACATGCTGAATGACTCCACTCGTAGATTCCTGAAAGCAAAGTGTCTACTCACTGGCTTCACCTGCATCAATACACTTAAAATGTGGTGCGAAACTTTATAAAACTGTATTAATACAGCAAATTATAAGCAGCAAGTCACAATAATTCCATGCAGGGAGGTAGCATTTTCTGCAGTATGTATAAGAATACAGTATTTTTAATCTTCCAAGTCGTCGTTATCAGTCCCCTGAATCAGCTAGTACTAGTATAACCAACTGGTGTCGAAGAGTGAACATTGAACCTGGCAGGATGGATAATATCTTCATCTTTGTTTTCACAATCACAAAAACACTCTATGCCTTAGTGAACTAAGACAGACTGTTTTGGATGTTTTATGTCAATGTGTGTGTTTAACTTCTGGAGGCATGCATAATGCACACTCTGGAAACAAACATCCCCCTGGGGGACAATAAAGTCTATATATCTGTTTGTCTTTATCTTACTTCTTTGCTTTCAACACACATTAGTTTCTGTTTTGACTTAAATAATGTGCTATATATTTGAAGAAGTATTCAATAAGAACAGGAACTGATAAAGAGAAGTGAAGCACTGAAATCGGGGTTGATAAAATAAAAATCGATATCCAATTGTTACTGATCAAGGGACAATACTAAAGTTATTTTTATGACTCTTATACTTGATATTTAATGTGACTGTTGAGTTTGCTTCAGTTGTAAAAGCAGCGAGCAGTGATGCTCCATTTAATGCTGTGTGCTTTGATCCTGAATATACATGACCATTTAGCATTTTCCCTCCAACATGAGTCGCCGGCAGCACGCGACCTGAAGACCATGTGACCTTTTGGGAGCCAATGACATTTCAGTGTTTACCTTGTGATAGCTGAGGGTCAGAGAGAGTTAGGTGATCAGTGAAGGGTGACATGTCACATGGAAGCAAGGAAGCTGGTTGATTGAGCAAATAGAGGAACTGCAGCCTTGTTTTGGTGAAGGAAAATGTTGTGCAACCAGTGAAGACAGACACACCGGAAAAGAAACGGACAGCACAGAGAAGTCGGAGTAAAGTGATACAAATGCACGTGTGTCCACATGACTGTTTCTCATTTCTCAATGCACCATGAGTTTCAGGATTTCAGCATTGTAATATGTGTAGGAGGTTAATTTTTTTTTTTCTTTTGTCTTGACATTGTTATTGTTATTACATTGTGTTAGTCATCTGACCATCTGACCAGTGGTAGCCAGTACCAGCATATCACATCATTGTTTATGACTCATCTCATCAGATCCTACTCCTGCCACCGCGCCCCCCCATCCCCCACACACCCACACACACAGACATCTCCCCGCGGACACCAGCCTCACTCTATACCCTTCGGTCAAAGACTCTCTGTGTCTGTCTGACCTTGTGTATACTTGGGTCACTGCTCTACTTTTCCTGACCTCTATCTGTCTGTGTGTGTGTGTGATGTAAATGCCTTGCAGCTCTTCGCTCTTTCTATCCAGTCAAAGCTGCTCTTAACGGAAGAAAGACCTTCTTTCATCCACTTACACTCACTCATAATCCATTTTACCCACTAGATCATCCATGGATCATCCATAACACATACTGTACACACAAACACATACACACACACACACACAAAACTGTGTGCACACACTCTGAAAGGGGTTGTGTTGTAATATAGCCAGAGCATTGACAGCCTCGCATTTGTGTAATGGCTTTATGGGCACTTGAAGCAAAGACAATGAAACAGTATTGAGCTATTATACTGTTGGTAAAATCATTACAGTCTTTAAACTCATTCTCTCTCTGTCTCTTTTTCTCTTTTCTCTTTCTCCTTTTTTCTCTTATTCCTTTTCTGTGACAGCTGTGCTTGTTGGGGAGTCTAACCTCTTCCTGCTGGGTTTTGTACCCTGGCTGAATCCCCTGTTTGGGTTGGCTCACTGACACTGTGTGTGTGTGTGTGTGTGTGTGTGTGTGTGTAAGTGTAAGAGAAGGAGAGAGGGAGGGTGGCTGTTTTGTACGTAAATCTGTCTGGGCATTCTCTCCCTTTCTGTTGGTTATTCTAATGTCTTATTTCATCTTTATGAAAAAACAGCGTGTGAAGAGTGTGCTTGTCTCTACATTTAGCACGAAGTAGGCCTGTGTCTGCGTCTATCAGCAGGATGAAAGGGGGGGGGGGGGGGATTCAAAAGATGAAAGAGACTTAATGCTTGTCATTTATTTGAAATATGCTTGGGGGGTCCTTGAGTAAATTTTAAGACTCGCTCTGGCTTTCTCTCTCTGTGTAGGAAGGAGCAGAGCATTTTATCTCCAGTGAACTGCTGGAACCTGTTGCTGCTTCAGGTGAAGAGGGAGAGCCGCGACCACGCCACTCTGTCTGACCTCTACCTCAACAACATCATTCCCCGCTTCGCACAGATCAGCGAGGACTCAGGACGCCTCTTCAAGAAGGTAAAGCAAACAAACGCGGCAGGGCTTTACTTTAATTGGTTGTCTTAATGGATTTGATGTTGATTTCGTTTCTAATAAGATTGAGTATGGAACCTGCAGTGTAGTGATCATTTTTTGGTGTAACTGGTACATAGATACTCCTTAATTTTAATTACTTTATGTGAAATTTGCTTTACAATTTACTTAATAGATTTTATGTGAGTGAGTTTGTGAAGTTGGTTGTGTCTTTTTAAATGGTAGCATCCTCTGGATAATATTATCATTGTTTGAGCACATGTTTTTTTCACATCACATCAGTAACAGCCCAGTTTGTTAAACCCATTAATATTTCTGCCCTGTCCATCCTCCTTACCATCATCTCTTGTCTGTCTTGTTTGATTTATTGACTGACAGCAAGTCAGCTGAACCTCAGTCCAGGAGAGTTCATGCTGTCTGCGTTTCATACAGTAGCCTCAGTCCTGTCTCCTCTGATCTCTGCCTCGCTAGTCCGAGATAAAAACACGCTGATGGAGAGAAAGAGGAGACCTGAAGGAAGGAAAGAAAGAGAAAATTAAACTTGATAGACAGAGGGGGCTTCATGAGAGGACAAGGGAGGAAAGAGAGAGGGGATGAAGAGATTTCTCTGGAGATCAGAGCTTACTGTGACCTTGTAGAACAAATACCAAGTCTGAGTCCTCCCCGAGGAGACAGTCGGGGAGACAGACCAAATACACAAGCTGAGAGGGGCAGAGCAACAAGCAGGAATGCAGCGTGTTCTTACATCTTACGCATTTTCATCGTTTTCATCTTAATTTTCATCTTCGGTATGAGTTTCAGAGGGATAACATATCTGCAAGGTGAGGTAATTTGGCTGATTGTTACCACTTCAAAGGCTGCGCTCATACAGCTTCAGTCCGGATTCAAAGTTAGACTGAGGTTTGGGTTAAAATATTAAGGGTTAAGTTTAAGGTAAGGATCAAAGTTAATCTTGTGTCGAGGAGGGCTATGGATAGGGTTTAGGAATGTTATCAGTGGAAAGCCCTCGCAAGTATAAGTAAGATCAGTCTGTGTGTGTGTTTGGAAGGCAAAGTGAAGCAGTCTGTGTTTGGAATGTCATGGCAGAGGCTGCTGATTTCCAACCTGATAGGTCGTCTTTGAACTACATTTACAGTCTGATCGCAGGCGATGAGAACACAAACGTCTACCCTCATATCACTGTCTGACTGATAGAGCAGTCCAAAAAACCACACTTTCTCCCTTTTTCTTCTCTTCTCTGCTGGCCAGGTCATGGACGTTTATTTCTATTTTTATCTTTCTCAAACACTAGTTGTACTTTGGCATGAGGGCTGTTTCCATCATGTCTGGGTCATAAACATACTGCACACACACACACAGAGAAGGCTCTGATGGCTAATTAAGTAGATAATTAGTTCATTTATAACATTTCCAGTCAGTGGCATGAACAGCAGCAGTGCCAGGGGGCCATGACACACACAACTCATGGAGACAACCCATATTAGAGAAGTCAACACATTCATCTCAGACACTTCCATCCATTGTTGAAAGTAGTTCAGAATGATACTGTGGGTGTGTGTGAGATCTAGTAACTGTCGGAAGGAAGCGCTAACGAGTCAAACAGTATTGATGGGTACACAGTCTCAACTCGGACAACAGACGTCAGGGCTAATGAAGCGTGTTAGCTGTGTTACCGCGCGGTCTCGCTGAGCCAGACAGACGACCACAGGCAAGATGAGTAGTCCAAAGGTCAAGATCCACAGTTGATGGATAGGGGGGCTCAGCCATGGCTGATTGCTTTTTGATTGGCTGTAGTCTGGCTGGCTGTCACCTAATATGAGCCTCCTACAGCACTTTAAAGAAAGAAGGTGGGGCGACCTCACTTATCCTGTTACCTCTTTCGTTTGCTGCGGTATCCTAAATCTCTTCCCTGTCGTTTTGTTTCTCCACAGCACGCACCCCTCTGTTCCTGACCTTTCTGCTCTCTGTAATTCCACCTAATAGGTTAATCATCCCGATTTGTGATTCAGTTTCTTCTATAATCCCTCAAGCACTCTCTGCCACCATGTAAACTGGTTCTTCTCCCTCCTTTTTACCTGCAAGTCTCCACCTTTACCGCATTAGACACCTTTCATCTTACAATCCTTCACTTTTTTTTTTTTTTTTACTGGCTCACCTCCTGATACCCAACTACACTCCGCCCCGCTCCCTTTCTGTGCCCTCTTCCAGGAGAAGACAGATGCTCAACATGCGCTGGCAAAATCTGTTCTTGCTTTCATTCTGCATTCCTTATCCATTTTTTTTTCAGTTGACTTTTTCTCCTTTTTTTTCTCTCTCCTTCTTTTAATTTCCCGTTTGCTTGCCCCCTACTTTCTCTTACCTGTCTGCTTTCAAGTTAAACTTGATTTACTGTACATACCCCCAAATCACAAATGTGTATAATGTTTACTGATCTGTGAGTTGCTTGGAGTCATCAGTCACCAGTAGTTTCTGGCAACTTCATCATCTTGCCCTCTTCCTTTAGCTCTTTGGTCTTCTTACCTTCTCTGTCTTGCTCCCTCTGCTTCCTTTCCATCACGCAGAGATCAGTATCTGTAGCTTCCCCTTCTAACCCCACATCCATCAAGTCCAACCACTACTGCCTTGCTCATTTATCTGGACTCCTTCACTCCTGTTCTGCTTGATACTCTAGTCTTGACTGATGATGGTGCAGTTGGTTAACGACATGGCTGAGTGGGTATGGATGGATGTTACTGGTTGTAGGTTAACGGTAGTAATGGTATTAACAACACGGAGCTAATGGCTAAAGCTCTTTATTCACATTAATCTAACTTTTGTCTCTCCAGAGCAAAGAGGTTGGTGTACAGCTGCAAGAGGACCTGATGAAAGTTCTTAATGAGCTTTATACGGTAAGGGAAACCACTGCCATTACACCTCCACAATATGTGAATCCATAATAATGTGTTGTAATCTCTTTCATCTTATATGGCTCAATGGGGATAGCTTAAAGGAAAAAAAACACGTTGGGCAGTCTGATTTGATTGCTGAAATTTCAGACATCAGTTCTGGCCGTCTGTTGTTTTGGTCTTCTCACGCTGTCAGGGGCATCATAGCGTCTGGTTACACATGTCCATACTACTGCCAAATCAAATTGTATTTCACTGTCCGTCTGTGTGTGTGGGCAATGTTTCTTACTACAGTGCTGCTCTGAGCAGAATTGAACAGTATAGCTTCAGCGCAGCCACGGCTCATAAAAGTTAGTCTCATACTGTAATTATAGTATATAGTAAGTGATAGAAATAGATCTGGTTTGAGTGACGCACACATGCTCACATGCATCCTTGCAGACAGCCCAGTGTGTCTGACTGCAGTATTTTGAGGAGAACAGTATAATGATAGCTCTGGTGGTGGTCACCGGAATAAGGCTGACACTGCACACATACACTTGTTTCATGTGTGTTTAACTCTTCATGTTAAAGTCGTACCCCCATGTCCATGCACAGCAGTCTTGTACAGTAGAGGAGGCTGCTTGTGTGTGACTCATTCCCTGCAATATTTGGGATTGCCAAAAAAACCTCAAAAAAACTGTCTGCGTATTGTGCTGCAGTACTCCATTCTTTTCATGATGCTGACTAGCATAATGACACTTTTGATCCAGAGCCAGAACTCAGGAAAGGAAGAGACACAGTGGGGGGGAAAAAAACTAACATTCATGTTTTCCTGCAAATCTTGTTCCCAGGTGATGAAGACGTACCACATGTACAACACTGACAGCATCAATGCCGAGTCCAAGCTGAAGGAGGCAGAGAAGCAGGAGGAGAAGCAGATGGGACGCTCCAGCCGACAAGATGACCGGCAGACGCCGCGCTCGCCCGACACCCTGGCCAGCATCAAGAGCGACGAGAAACCCGTCCGACGCTCCAGTGTCAAAAAAATCGAGAAGATGAAGGAGAAGGTGAGCAGGGTCGGCGCAGGTGGGGGGAGGGAAGATGGAGGGCAACGAGCAGAGAGAGAAAGACTGTTTCAGAGTGCTCCACCTGTTGTCACTCTGACTTATGATGTGTGTGTGTGTGTGTCTGTCTCATGAATGATTTATGAGTGCACGCCTGGCTTATTGCTAACCTTGTCTACTACAGCTGGGGCCTGTCACAGCAACACGGTTCCCCACATCTTATTATCCACAATCAATACTGAGGCGTTTCACTCTAACACCTATTATCCCTCTCCCTTCCTTCCCCTTTCTCTACCTGTCATTACCCTTCTTCTTTGCTTTTCTCCTGATTTCTTTCCACTGTCTCTTTTGCAATCTCTCTGTTTCTTCTATATCTCTCTCTCCAATCAGAGACAAGCCAAGTACACAGAGAACAAGCTGAAGGCCATCAAGGCAAGAAACGAGTACCTGCTTGCTCTTGAGGCCACCAACAGCTGTGTCTTCAAATATTACATCCATGACCTCTCAGACATCATTGACGTGAGTATAAACACATCCTGTTATGCTGTGGGAGCATACATATGTGGACAGATTGTGTGCCTGTGTGTGGGTATATACAGTAGTTGTGTGAGTGTGTATCCCAGTGTCCCTGCGTTCTACCCAGTGGTGGCCCCTCGGTCAGTCTCTTCACATTATCTTCAGTGCTCTTAATGAAGGCAGCAGACTGGACATCCTCTCTCCATGTTTTCTCTTCTTAGTCTTTTTTTCCCCCTCCAAACACTCCTGTGATTAGAGTGATGTTGTGGCCCCCTGTAGACTGCAAGTGGCCAAAACATCTCGATAACACGGAGTTCATTCCCTGCGGGATAATAACACTTCACTGCCTGCTGACTGATGGACCAGTCAACAGGAAGTGTTCATTCTGTCACACTGATTGATGGCACTGACACACTGCTTGAGTAAACGGTGCTCTAATAAATTGTCGATGGTATTAACTACAAATATTAGTTTCTTGTGTTATTAATCTTGTCTATTGTAGTTTTTTATAAAAGAAAATTGAGACAATTTTGCTTTAGACCAGTCTGACAAAATGAGTATGTGCTGGTGACAGTGCCTGACAGGGTGCGAAGTAAAATAGATAGATAGATAAATAGAACTGATGAACAGAGATTCCCATTTTCATAGTGTGCATATTTTGATATAGTGTGTACAATTTGAAAACATATGTGAGGAATCTTCAGCCATTAGACCCCATTATGACATCATCGTCATATGGGGGTAGTCATGCCATGAGCCGTACAGGAATATCCCCCCCGATGGAGTCTAGACACTGGTGGTTGTGAAAGAGTGTGAACGCGACTGACTAAGCTCATTTTAGTAGCACTAAAAGTACACGTCAACACAGGGAGACAAAACATGAGGGGCATCACTCTGACATGATTTCTTTCCACTTAAGTTTCTTACAAAAACAATGCTTACAGACTGCATGTATTTATTTATGTTTTTGTGTGTGTGTGTGTGCAGTGCTGTGACCTTGGCTACCATGCCAGCCTACATCGCGCCCTGCGGACCTACTTATCTGCAGAACAGAATGTAGAGACATCTAAACACACTGGTCTGGAGACACTGGAGGGAGCAGCTGAGAGTCTGGAGCCCAATGGGGACAAACAGAAACTGATGGAGACCTACAACAATGTCTTCTGCCCCCCAGCTCGCTTTGACTTCCAGTCCCACATGGGAGACCAGGTACAGTGCCATTGTTTGTGTTTGTGTGTGTCAGCGCGAGGACATTTTTAAATATCAGTATTTTAATATGTTAATGATTGTTCTGTGTATGTATAGATGGGAGTAATGTGTGCACAACAGCCACTGGAAGGTGAGCTGCTCCAGAGGTGTCAGCAGCTGCTGTCCCGCCTCTCCACACTCAAGATTGAGAATGAAGAAGTGAGATATCTTTTTTGTTTCTTCTAATTTTTGTACTCATCTCCTACCCATTACAACTGTCATCTGTCTTCTGTCGTAATCATTCAGCTTCATATTTCATTCTATCCATTCACTGATCTGTTAACCACAGCTTTGTTGTACATCTTATCTCATCTTCTCTACTGCCCATCAGGTGAAGAAAACTATGGAGGCCACTCTGTCCACCATCCAAGACATGGTGACGGTGGAGGACTACGACGTCTCGGAGTGCTTCCACCACAGCAACAGCATGGAGTCGGTCAAGTCAACTTTCAGCGAATCCTATCTCAGCAAGCCCAGCCTTGCCAAGCGACGGGCCAATCAGCAGGAGACGGAGCAGTTTTACTTCACGGTCAGTGCCAGTTATGGTCATAGATAATTACTTTGGAGCAATATTGGGACCAAGGCAGATTGAAGTGACAGAGCTGTATGGCTTACTGCAGTTATATATGAGCATAATCTGCACACGTTGTGACTCTGGTGTCTGTCTTTGTGTGTTGCAGAAGCTGAAGGAGTTTCTGGAAGGCAGGAACCTGATCACCAAGCTGGAGGCCAAGCATGACCTCATACAGAAGACCCTAGGAGAGAGTGAGTGGGACTGCAAGAGTGTCCTTCATACCTTTCAGACATCGTCCTTGTATCCTGTCTGTGTGTGTGTGTGTGTGCGTTCGTGTATGTGTTATTAGCCCCCCCCCTCCAGTTGTAGGGAGGTGGATTCAGGAAAGGTCTGATGACCAGAGGCGAATAGGGACCAGATCTGAAAGATGAGTGGTGTAGAGGGGCGCATCAGGACCCACGCAGGGAAGCAGAATGAGTTTAATATATCTAATAGTCACTAGCTGTGTGTGTGTGTGTGGAGGGCTAGGTCACAGTGACAGTAACCATATGTGGATGCAGCTGTGTGTTTAAGTGTGAGGGGGGGGTGTTCCTCAGGGCCGAACGCATCCACATTTCCACAACCTCATAGGAAAATCTTTCCTTAGATCGTGTGTGTGTGTCTACTTTAAGTGGGAAGTTTGTTTCCTTGTTTCTGTCCACCTGAAGTTGTCCTCTCATGTGTCATGCTTGTACTATAACTGTTTATCTCTGTCTCCCTCTTTACTGTCATACCCTCTCTCCCCTCCCCCTCTTCCTGTTTCTCCCTCCTTTAGGTCAGAAGACTGACTGTTGCCTTGCCAGGTAGGTGTGGTGAAGGAAGGAAGTAGGCTCACACACGAGTACACTCGCTCTCTCTCACACACATATACCATAGCAGTGTTTAAGCCTGATTTCTTGGCAGCCAGGGGTATTATTTTCCCTGTCACTGTTTATAGATATTCTCAACACATGTGCATATGTGTCTGTGTGTACAAATAGAGCGTTACCAGAGTTCTGTGTATAAATAGACTTTCTCTGGAGACATAATGATAGAGTGC
This sequence comes from Thunnus thynnus, assembly GCF_963924715.1. Lineage (NCBI taxonomy): Eukaryota > Metazoa > Chordata > Actinopteri > Scombriformes > Scombridae > Thunnus > Thunnus thynnus. The sequence goes on along the minus strand of NC_089520.1, from coordinate 23,327,315 downwards.
CGTTCCTTTCTCTCCCCTCTCTCCCTCTGTGTAGTGGCCGGAGAAACTCGACAGTACGGAAGCAGGTAATATCTGTCATGAGTGTGTGTGCATGTGTGTTTGTGTTTGTTTCTGAGTGGCTGTAAGATTTACAGTCAGAGACACTGCAGCTTTGTTTTTAACTCGAGCCACATGTTTTCACGCAGTATCCTCCGCCCACAGGATGTATGGGCACCTCTGGTAGATGTTGATAGCACTTTCATTATTATCACATAATTCAGATTAATATAATCAAATACACACATATATACATCTACATCGAGAGTAGAGTCAGTACAATCTGTTGGTACATTCTCATGCAATATGAAATAACACAATAATGATCAAAAGCAACTGCTCCATTGGGGAATCTCATGTTTGTGGCCCCCCCTTGTGGGTGGCTTGTGTCGTGGCTATCAACTTTCACTTTGCAGAGAAATCAATTCATCAATTGATTTCAAATCAGATTTTTAACATATCAAAACCACAGTGAGATTCACATTATCAATGTGTACATTTGTCATCCAGCATAAATTTTACAGCCTCACCTCTGATACATTTCTGGAAACCCCCAAACAAACAAAGGGAAAAAGGGAAAAGCACCGTCTCCTAGCAACAGCTACACCCACCCTCTCTCCCCCATGTCTGATACCCACTCTTCCTAAATGTGTGCACCGATGCATGTGCGTGTGCAGATGTATGTGCGACAATTCTCCTGACATGAAGTGTGCTGTGCTGTATTTCCACACAGCTCTTTTGTCCGTCTTCCTCTATCGGGAGTAATTCCTCTCCCCCTATTTTAGGAATCAGGTGAAGCCATTCCTCTGATGGTCGAGAGCTGCATTCGCTTCATCAGTCGCCATGGTGAGGAAATTCTCCAGTGAAGTGATAGGTTTAGCAGCAGCCTTTACTGTGCGCTGATTGGTTACATTGTTGTATCATGTGTGATTGGTTCTGGATAAAATTAAATTTGGAATTTCACCAGGACTTCTTAACTTGAAACTACCAAAATACAATTAAACTATATAATACTGAGAATGAATAAGGGGTTTTCATTAAAACTATCATGTGTGTTTATGTCTGTGCAGGTCTGCAGCATGAGGGCATCTTCAGAGTATCAGGCTCTCAGGTGGAAGTCAATGACATCAAGAATGCATTTGAGAGAGGTAAGACTGTAATCCGGCAGGAAACATGAGCATTTTAAACAGAATGTCCAGTTCTTTATTTTCTTTTCCATCTTGACCTCCGTCTCCCACCCCACCGTCTTCTTGTCCGGATGTAGGTGAGGACCCGCTGGCAGGGGACCAGAATGACCACGACATGGACTCGATTGCTGGTGTCCTCAAGCTCTACTTTAGAGGACTGGACCACGCCCTTTTCCCTAAGGAAGTCTTCCATGACCTCATATCCTGTGTGTGTAAGTGTCACATCCTTTTTGTCTCTTTGTGTATTTGTGTGTGTGTGTGTTTTTATGTGTTTTATTGTGTGAGTAATCCCCTGGGTGTCATGGCTGTGTTATTTTCCAGCGATGGAGAGCCTCCAGGAGCGAGCAGTCCACATTAAGAAAGTTCTGCAGTCTCTGCCAAGCAAAACCCTCATTATCATGAGATACCTGTTCGCCTTCCTCAACCAGTGAGTAGCAAGACACATTAACAAAGACAATAGAAGAAAAGTGGGCAAGTAATCAACAATATGTAGTTGTTGTGTCCAAAAAAAATGGTTATAGATGGTTCTTGAATCAAGGCAGTGCTATTATATAAGTCATGTATTTCCTGGACTGACTGAAAAAAAAAAAAACATGACATATGACATATTTGAGTTTCAGAATATCCTCAGGCCTGAGGGCGAGGCATAAAATTCAAAATAGGTAAATAACGGTTGTTGAACTGCAGGTTCTTTAGTGACAAGATATGCCAATTTTCATGTGACAAATTTCAGAAATGGTGATAGCATAGGTGCTTAACAGGAGTGAATGATTCATGAAGCTTAGAAAAACGGAGAGATGGAAAGTAACATTGCAACAGAGAAACATGAGACTATGTTCTTAACACCAACCACAGAATTCAACCAACACCATTTTGACGCAGTTTTAGGAAACAAATTATGGTGTGAACTTTTCAAATCTGGTGTTTCTGGCAGGACTGCCATTCTAAAACTGCCTGTGCCCAAGATTGATACAAGATGATGCATAATTTCATGTGAAGAGCACAAAATCTGAAACTTCAATCAATGTATAAAAATAACTGCTTGATAAGCCGCCTTTCAGCAGCTAAGAACTGCCGTCATGCTCTTCCTATCTGTCATGATTGCCCCACACACAGTTAAATAAATACAAAAATAGTCTCATAAACACCAGGATGTGGTTAAAAGCCTTCATTTGGCCTTCTCATACACCAAATGTAAACATCCTTTCGCCTTTGTGAAAAGTCAAAGAAGAACCCCAATGGGAGTATTTCTACCATGTCATTCCTTAAGGAGCTGAAAGCCTTCTTCTCTGAGAAATGATTCAGTTTCGCACTTCTAGTCAAGTTTATTTATCTAGCCCAACATCCCATATAGTGTCTCAATGAGCTGCACGGGCTTGCATCAGCTACAAACCCAAGCTCTCTGAAAAGATGACGACAAACTCCACAAAAAAGCATTGGTGCATGAGGGAGTATTTGCATAAGCATCAGGGGAGGCAATTCAAATAGAGACACCCCCTACTCTGACAGCAGGGGGTACATTAGGAGCCATAGGAGGGCTTGAGTCATACTAATCCAGGGCGATGGTTTTAATCCAAAAGTAATATCCGAAAACACTTTTTTCTGCATGTGTACGTTGTGTGGTGCAGTATTGGTTGACTATAGACACACGTTCCACGCTGTCTGACCCTCCCTAAAATCCACAACGAAGCCTTTTAATTAAAGTTACATAGCAAAAAGGAGCAAAAGACAAAAAAGAAAATGGGATGTGGGAGACCTGAAACTTGAGACTCATGGGTAAACCAAGTGGTCCCAGACAGCTCATGTGGAGACAGAAGAGGAGCTTCGTCTTTTGGTGAAGTGATTTACAGTCAACCCAATGCTCCTGCGTCATCTCACACACCGAAACACTCACGCACACACATCATCAGAGTCTCTCCATCCCCACAGCTCACAAATGAAGTGATGTATTAATGCTTGCTTAGAAGTTTACTGTTGGACCTCAAGCAATCCGACACATACAGTTATGCATTTGCAGATAATGCAGGATAAAAATGACATTTCATGGTTGTTTGTGTGCATAGTCAGTTTAGTGTATCTTTAAGAGAGATGGATGATATAATGCCCTCTAGATGACTCTTCTTTCCCTTCCTCCCCAGCCTGTCTCAGTACAGCGAGGAAAACATGATGGACCCCTACAACCTTGCCATCTGTTTCGGTCCCACCCTGATGTCTGTCCCTGAGGGCCACGACCAGGTCTCTTGCCAGGCCCACGTCAACGAGCTCATTAAAACCATCATCATCCACCACGACACCATCTTCCCTGGACAGCAGGACCTGCAGGGCCCCATCTACAGCATCCCTGGAGCTGGTGATGACTTCTGGTGAGTGCTTGGGAAGAGAAGGGGCTCAGAGATGACGAGGAGGCCAGAAAAAGGGCGGGCAGGTGGTTGATTTAGAGGCTGCCGTGGATTGATTGGGGGTTCAGCTTGTCTGCCTTGCTCAGGGCCAGGGGGCCACGAGGATCAGCTTACCCTCCCTCACACAGGAGATTAAAGTACCGCCTGACCACATCAGCCTGTGAGAGCACAGCACACACCACAACGCATTCAAGGGCCAACTTTCAATTTTATTGTAACGACAAGCCTCGGCACCAGTTATTATGATTACTGCCAGTCAGAGTAGTTGTTAAGACTGTAAGCCACACAAGAGGCGAAGCTCTCAGTCTCTGCTGTGGAAAGTGAAGACAGAAAAATATCATCACACTGACTTGGCTTGGCTTTGTTGCACTCAGAACCATAGCTACCACAGAGGAGTTTACATTCTACAACTTTAAAAAAAAAAAAAATGCACATGGTGGGTGTTTATTTGACTGATTCCAGTAATATACTGCAAAAAAAGACTACTTAAAGCCAACAAAATAAATTAATAAATCGCGACATGATGGATTCACTATTTATTCCACTTGTATTCCTGGCAGTGTAGAGAAGGCTTTGAAACAGCATTTAGATCTTCATTTTGGGACCAAAAATTTACAGAACAAGAACATAAATAAAATCCTGGCTATGAACCTGGATACACCCAAACTCATCTCTAGATCTTGCAGTGCTCTCAGCTACATTTTCAAACTGTTATGTCAAGGACTGTACAAGTTTGTAAGATGGTCATGATCTCAGCGTTTAGCGGTGGTGTGGTACATATGAGCCTATGTGACTGAATTGAGGAATATGAGCTCAGGCTGTGAGTCATCAACACATGTTGTCAGTCTAAGACTCTTGTAGTTCTGTCTTTTTAACCCCATCTGCCCTCTGTGTCTACTGTAGTGACAGTCCACACTGTGAGCCCCCCCTTGTGGAAGAACCGGCACCTGACACTGTGTCTGTCAGCCACAACAGCGAAGATGGTGCATAACACACACACACGTGCACAAACACATATACGTAAATACAGTAAATGTACTGCATATACATAATTAACTTGATGAAGCCAGTTTCCGTCTGTCACCAGTTTATGAGATCTCACCCTGCTTTTCTCACCAGTTACTGTGGCTTTAACCTTTTAAACCAGCTCACATTCTGCTACCTGTAACTTGTTATTTATGCTGCTTTGTTACTGCTCAGCCGTTTTTTAACATTTGTGCTGTCACCAAATACAGCAGCACTAACCAGCTATGCACTAATCTGGCTTCCCCTCTCCTCCACCACCTTCTTTTTCTCTCTTATTTGTTGCCGCCCCTCTGTTTCTCTGTCACTTCCTGTGTCTGTCCACCATTCTCTGAATCTCAGGCTCCTTGGCTGTTTCAGAGTCCGACCCGATTGAAGCCATCGCTCGGTTCGACTACTCTGGCCGCACCAGTCGGGAGCTATCATTCAAGAAGGGTGCCTCCCTGCTTCTGTTCCACCGAGCTTCTGATGACTGGTGGGAGGGACGACACAACGGAGTGGATGGACTGGTGCCACACCAGTATATCGTGGTCCAAGACATGTAAGATGTGTTCCAATGGCTTATCTTGATCAAATATCTGCATAAGCAACAGAAAAACATTTGAAGGGAAATTCCAGTGTTTGCCTGGGTTTTAGTCTCTTATTTTTTTCTAATATGAATATTGATGATGATAATATTTTCCTCACTGGCCCTTTTGTTGAGTTTCTGGAAATGGCATCGACAAGAATGATGTCCAAGAGGGCAAAGGACCTACAATAAAACAGAACTTATCTCAAACATTTGTTTATTAATATGACTAGGGGAAAAAAACCCCAAAGTTCCTCTGGAAATCCCCATAGCCATTTTAGAAATGACAGCAGATCAACTTCCTGGTCAACTTTTACTGCCATATCCATATGGGTGCAGTAGTTTGTTTACATTAGAGTGAGGATTATTTATGCTTTTGTGCATACTAGAGAGGTAGTAACAAATGCAAGAGGATGGTTTATGTTTGCAAGTATTCCAACTGAAATACTAAAATGACATGGCCACCCTGACCTGATAGTGACCCATTGAAGGTCACTATAAGATAAAGGGAGACTCCAGTTGTTCCAGTTTTCTTATTGCTCTACAGCAGCTATTCAGTTTATTACACCATGGGTTTTTAGGGGAATACTTAGATTCAACAGAAATTGTCTTTTAAGTTTTTTGTAAAACTGTAGGAGGCTTATGCTCCTTGTACTAACCTTTCTTATTCTTGACAGAGACTGCATCTCCCATTACTCTACAATAGAGGTGGTGAATAAAAAGTTACCTCGACGCATAGTCATAATGGACAAAAATACAGGAATAACACCAGGGATGACAAATGCAGGAATTTTGCTTTAAGTTTCTGTTTCTTTTCTTCTGGGTAAAACAGTGTTTATCAGAAATAGTGTTTGTATTATTCATTTCCTGTTGCAGAAAGATAGCTTCCATTACTGCTTGTGCTTCCTTAGACCACTCTACTGTGGCCTGTTTGGATATGAGTCAAGAGCCTGGACAATAATTGCTAATCAGAAGTGAAATGGCACCAGTCAGCTTTGTCTTTCAGAAGTAATGCATCAGTATGTGAGTCAGTCCCTTCTCTGTTGGCTTTATAGAGCACAGCAATGATTTATAAACTAAGGTTTGATTGTTTCAGGTCTGATGGGGGTCGGGGAAGTCCAAAACCTGATGTGGACTCCAGGGACCTACTGGAGGAGAGGGTGTCCACTAGAGGCAGTGCTGCATCTCCTACTGGAGCTCATGTGGCTGACATATACCTGGCTAACCTGAACAAGTGAGTTTCTAATGCAGATAGTCATAAGATTTTTCACATATGAAAATCAGTTTGGGTCCAAAAAGTGTAAAAGCCAAAAAAAGAAACCAAACCCAAAATCTTAAACAAAAGAGTTGTTTTTTAGTTTGTGATTTTGGTTTCTTGTTAGTGTTTTTGTTGCTGCTGCTGTTGTAGTTTTTTTTTTAGACTTTTTTGTCCTGGACTGTCTTCTTACTGACCCATTTAGACACAAAACATGTAACATTACTGAAATGTTTCTCTCATTCAGGATGAGGAAACGTCCGGAGTCTGGGAGCATCCGAAGAACATTCCGGGGCTCAGAGAGCGAAAGTACAAGTCCAGGAGCCAGTGGAGGGGGAGGAGGTGGAGGAGGAGGAGGAGGGGGAGGAGGGGTGAGAACAGCTTCTCTTCCTGTCGGCGGGGCTCTGGTGAAAGAAACTGGAGACAAACGACCCGTCAGCGCTCACAGCATCCTCAACTCAGTCACTCGCCACTCCTCACTCAAGACCAAGGTACTGTGAAATCTTTTAGATACAAGTTAATGTAATAAATAGAATATTTAGTTGATTTAGGGAGAAAATATAATCAAGGTCATTTTGAACATTTAGGTGGAGAGCCCACAGTTACGCAAGACGACTACAGCAGGACGCTCCAAGAGCTTCAGCAATCATAGACCACTGGACCCGGAGGTCATAGCCCAGGTGGAGCACAGCTCACAGGTACAGCTCTCAGTTCAGTTACTTACCACCTTGTCTGCATTTTTGTGTATGCTAAAGTATGCTAACTTTAATGTCTGCCTCCTGTGTTGCAGGATATCGAGGCAATGAGCTCTGCCCTAAGTGAGCTCAGGGAGCTGGAGAGACAGAGCACCTCAAAACATACACACACCCCTGACGTGGTCCTGGACACACTGGAGCAGCTGAAAGGTGTGGGTGGTGGTGGAGGAGGAGGAGCCTCAGAGCCCTCCAGTCCACTCCACTCCCGTCTGTTGCGGGACAGTGAGGGGGGCTCCTCACACGCCCACCCACTTCAGCGGAGCGCCTCCTCGGCTAGCGACGTACCCTCCTCCTTCCGCCCCGCCAAGAGCCAGCCATGGAGCCCCCTGCCTTCTGCCACGTCTCCTTCTCTGTCCTCCTCCTCCCTCTCCTCATCTGTCCCTTCCTTTAGAGAGCTGCGCCCCCCAGCTACGAGGCCCAAGCCGGTAGTTTTCCCAAAGAGCGGAGGAGGGAGTGGCAGTCCAGCCATGGGCTCCCCAACCTCTACTGTGCCCCCTACACCTCCTCCTCCACTTGCGGGCCACACACATTCTCTCCCTCACACCCCTCCTCCTCCACCTCCACCCCAGTCTAATGACAAATCCTGCCCAGCTTAGGACCTCCTCACCACCACCCTAGCTCAAATCTGAACCACCATACTGATTCTTACAAACTAAGATTCTTACAGCTCTTCTACCAGGTGCTGGAAGCACTTTGTTTGTTTCACATAAGACCCCTAACCCACTACTCATGTGTAGCATTCACTTACGGTGTCCAGGCGAGTTCTCAGACGCCATGTTCCCTTTAGAGTGTCAACAGTTTTTTTCTGCCCTTCAAAGACACTTGTTTTTCTTTGCCACCACAGAGATTCCAGGGATCACTGGATTTTAAAATCATTACCAAGGGAACAGGACTCAGGATGGACACCTACATACCTATCGCACCTGGAGCTTACATACACTAGCTTGTGATGTTTGAAATTGTGTTTGAGTGGGCGTGCAAGAGTGTTACTTGCCTTTACACACAGATCTAAGTGAGGAAAAAAAAGCACTGTTTGATTTTGTATAGTAGACGTGACAGTTTTCGTTTTTTTTTTTTTCCTTTTTAATGACCCCATGACTACCGGGGCTGGAAGGGAGTGTTTGATTCCTAAGAATAGACTGTGAAATGTTAAGCTCTCACTCTGTGTACAAATGAAACACTGACTTGCTGCTTCAGAAGAGTGAAGATAAAGGTGGACTTTTGAGATGATGAAAGGAAGAAAGAAAACTGGGCCAAATATCAGTGTAAGTCATGTGATCAAGAGCTTTATATTATCTCTTCCTCCAGTGTTCTCTAGATATGTTGGTGATTTTTTTTTTTTTTAATTATTATTACTGTTCAGAACTAGTACCACAACAGGAGTATGACAGGAGCAGTGCTCTCCAAAATCTAACATCCAACAGAAATTCTTAAATGCACATATAGCAATAAAAATAATGAAAGCTGGTAGTTTGAGGCATTATGCTGTTTCTCTCCTGCAGCTCTACTCTGTGTGTAGGGGACCACTGAAACCCAGCATTTTTATGTGTAATGTTGGACTGTACACACACACGCACACTCTCTCCAAATCTGTGTGTGTGTGTGGAGTTTTGTGGCAGCTAAATACGCCTTTCAGGTTTTCCTTGCATGCTGGGGCCATAAACAGCAGCCACAATGGCAAGCTGGCTGATTGCATCAAGTTTATGTATCTGCAATACCAGCTATAGGTCAGCTTCAAAAAAAAAAAAAAAAAAAAAAAAGTTACAGCTTGCTCCTTTAACTATATACTTCAGACTTTACAGTAAAAGGGGTTTAATTCTAATGGTGTGTATGTATGTTTAATAATCATGATGATAACTGGAAGCATGGAGCTGAGGATCCTCCTGAGTGTGTTTTTAGATAGAAGCACAACCAACCACCTCATCCGACGCGTTCTTAAGCAAAGTGTGCTTTTATTATGGACTTTTTTTTCTTCCCCGTTGTTTATTAATGGTCAGAATCTGTTATGGTAAAATGTGGAATAGTGTAGCAGTCTGGGTGTGTGCGCCTGTGGGAGCATGCGTGGATGTAGAGTATGTATGCACCTCACCCCACCACTGCCCACCCATCATAAGGGTATGCCACAAAACAACAAGGAGACACAGGGGAATACACTACTCCCTGTGTTTGACCCATATATAAAGCCCAAATACAAGGACTTACACCACAGGAGCCATTTTTATTTTCTTTTTCTGATATTATTTGTTAATATGTACCTTCAAAAAATCAGATCTGATGATGAATTAGGGAATATGTGAATAATTTTGAAAACACTGACTTCAAAAGCGGACACATGCCATTCAGGGTAAACTGGGTCTTTTGTGTTGTATTTCACATTCTAGAAAAAGTATTGAACTCCTTCTACCCAGACGTCCTAAGACTCTATCACACTTTTCCCCTCTTCCTCGACCTCTCTCCCAGAATTACAACATACTGCATTCCTGTATGCTCTCTACCAGGTAATGAATTATAACTGTAAATGTTTTTTTTTTTTTAGTTTTTTTATTTTATTTCTGTATACTGTTTGTGTATTACCTGGTGTATTTGTGTTGCTCTTACCTCATCTCGACAACTGGAGGGACTGTGACTGTGTGTGTGTGTGTGTGTGTTGATGGTGAGAGATTAACTCACCTTATCAACACTCGCGCACTCACACACATACAGACATGCATGTGGGTGGTTGGTGTGTTTTGTCCCAGCTCCCCCTGTTTCGTCAAGGGGGGAACTGGGACCCTCTTCGATCTCAAATCAATCATCGTGCACTTGAACAACTTGGCTTGCGTGTGGACTAACTGTGTGGGGATGATTTGTCAGAATTGAATAATGTTAAATATGCATTTTTGTGTCCATTTGAAAACAGCAGAACTAAAAAAAAAGACTGTAATGTCAAATCTATTTATAGTTGTCTCTGTATTACTGGAGAATCCTGTGTTCAGATGTACTTTGTATATACAATGTTGTACATTACAGAGGTACACTCTTTTTTTGGTACAATATTGTACAGTAATAGCAATAGTAGTTTAATCAAATAGGCCTTATATAATTCTATGTGTAGTTCTTGTAGTAGATCTGTTTTTTAATAAACATTGCTTGCTATAACGATTCTTGAATTCTTTGATGTTTCTGACAATAAAGAGAAAAATTACACTGCAATTTCAGAAAATCATCAATGTAAACGTCAATAAAAATGATATGATAGAGTTTGAGTCTGTTCAAAGTACAGAAACTTTTAAGCATTACTATGTGAGGGACCAAGAGTGTAGGCACTATTATATATGACAAAACAACTCAAGCTGTACAAACAGAAGAGAAGCCTCAAACAAAACTCAGGTCACAACCAGAGTACAGGTACATGTAAAGCCTGTCAGCCAACTAAAAACGGACACGCAGGCAAACATTTAGACACATACTGTACAGTATCTGCAGAAACAGACCAGACAGTCAATACACACAAATACTAAATCATACGTGAACATACATGAATTTTACTCACAGTAGTTAGAAAAATCATTTAACTTGTGGATCTCACAGCAAAGTATGGCTGCCTGCAGGAGTGGAATGTAACTAAGTACATTTACACAAGTACAAATTTCAGAGGGACACATTGTACATTTTATTTCACTACATTTATTTGACATACTTGACAGCTTTAGTTAGTAGTGAATACAAGTAACTAAAGCTTACTTTGCAGATTGCATACGGAACATATGAGTTTATAAAATATGATGCATATTTATAGATTAAACTACCCAGCAGTGCATAAAATAGTTAAAATTTGCTCCATCTCAACTAGTTTCAACAGTAAAATGCTACTTTCACATAAATGCATTAACAATGAGAATTCAGTAACATATGACATTACAACAGAAAGGTAATTTATGTAAAACATAGATACATAGATTACATTTTACTATTAGTGTACTTTTACTTAAGAAATATCTTCAATGCAAGACTTTTACTTATAATGGAGTATTTTCACAGTGTGGTATTTTAAATAAGAATCTGTATAAGTTTTCCAGTCTGTCTGTAAGATGCATGACAAAGCAATAAGGTTTTAACAGCCTCAGAGAAAAATACAACCCCCAAAGGTCAACAGTCCAGTCAGTGTATTTCTTATTTTTTGTGTAAGCTGCACATGCACCTTTTGCCTTTCTTGTCATATATATCAGTCAGTCCTCTAAAACTATTATAAAATAGGCATCAGTATGTGGTTTCAGTTGCCAGTGGTAAAGGGAACCTTTAATATATGAAAATACCACGATTATAATAACATTCCGTGTTTTTAATAGTATTGTACAGGTGGGATTTTTGAATTTGTAACATTAAATTTGCTGAAATATTGTGACAATAGTCCGATGTATTCCAGTGCATGATCATCTTTCTATTCATGATACAACAGCCTGAATTGATACAACAGCCTGCATAAAACAGTTTTTTAATATTAGAGGTAGATGTAGATGCACATTGAGGAGCTGCTTGAAAGAAAATAGCTAATGATATTGGTATTTATAGACAGTTTAGTTTAATTTAACTTAATTTTATTTTGATTTTTTAAAATATTGTATGTGTGTAATTACGTCATTGCGTCACAGATATGCAAAATGGCACGTGACATCATCTAGCGACTTTTCCTGCAGGCTTTAGCTACTTTCCACTGAAAATAGTTGGCAACACTGATTGCTTTATAAGGGATTTCCGCATTGGCTTTAGTTTCAAGCCATGGTTGTTGCCTTTTGGCACAGACGGAAACGTTCAAGTTCACATGTCGCTGCATTTCCGCCTTCCAAATTAAGGCCATATATTCCGCCCAGTATGCAGCCGACACTTCCTCCATCGCACAGCAGCGCTGCGAGCTGCTGCCTGTAAAGAAACTGGTGAACTCTCTTCATCCACATTAGAAGGACATTTAAGGAAATAGTAATTATTTCCAACAACAGGCCTTACCTGTTCAGAAAAGCAGCCTTTCTGCAAATATGCAACGTTTTCTGTCACTGCGGAAGACGTCTCAGATGTAGGCGTGTTTTGTTTTTCTGACAAGTTAAAGACTTACGGTAAATCCACGGAGCTGTTCGTGCGGTAACTGACAACGCCAACGTTTATTGTTACGCCGGGTTGTTGTGCTGCGGCAGCCTGCGTAACCAGTAGAGGCTCAGCAGAAAGGTTTGTAAGGGAATTTTTCTGATTTAAAGTCACTTAAATTAGATAAAAACACTGCTAGTTGTTAACTGCAGCTACTGTCCAGGCAAAGCTAACATACAGCTAACATTTCAGCTGGTTAAATGAACCTTTAACTAGCACTTAGGTTAAATAAGCTATAGGTTAAGTTAGTCACTAACAGAATGTGCTAGTTGTGTTATTAAAGTGGAAAGTCAAGAGATTTATATGTGATGGTGGCTCAAGAAAATCATTACAGCATACTGTTCATTTCTATGGGGACTTAGTTTGTCTAGTCATTGTAAACAGAGTTTGTGATCTTTTTTTCACTGTATTTCATGGTATTTTTGTCCTCCTAATTAAAGTTGTAAGTATGTATAGTAGTTTAACTACCTACTTTGCCTTTGAGTCCATTGTTATCTCTAAAAGAACACAAAGAAAAAGAAGGACTTGTCTCCTTCCTGTTTCTGTTAATATTTTTCTAATTCTATGTGCTAATTATTCTCTTTTCTCCAGTATGTCAGGAATTACAGCCAGTACAACAAACTACCTCTGGTCTATACAGGATGTCCTTGGTCAGGGGGCGACTGCCAGTGTCTACAAGGCACGCAACAAGGTAGCCACACTGGATGATTTTATCATCACAATGCACTATATCAAGTTGCTTTACACCAAGCTCATCTACATCACACCACCACACCACAATTTCAGATGGCCTACTTTCTGGCAACACCAGGATGTGTGATAAGACTCAAGTGCTGATGTATGTGCTGTGTGACATTCTGACATGACGCTGTGATTCGTCAATGCTGATAGAAATGTGCGTATGTTTTGTGTGTGTTCAGAGGTCAGGTGAGCTGGTGGCCGTCAAGGTGTTTAACATAGTCAGCTACCACCGCCCACATGAGGTCCAGATGAGAGAGTTTGAAATGCTGCGGAAGCTCAACCACAGCAATATCGTCAAGCTGTACACTGTGGAGGAGGTAAGGTTACGATGAAAAGGAGTGATAAGGGAAAAACACAGTCAGATGAGGTAATTATCACTGTGTAAAACAGGACTCCAGCTTTATTCCATAATAATTTAACATCTACAAGGAATAGCATTTAAGCTCCTGGTCTTACACTTTTAGACACTGTGATCAGATTAGTTTCTATTGTTCCTCTAGTCTGTCCATCAAAATTAAAAATTAAAAACTGAAAAAAAAAACATGTGTGTATATGTATGTGTGTCTGTATATATATATATATATCCCAATATGTTTGCAGTATAGGGAAGTGCGGCTCACCTCTTAACCTCTCTCTGTTTCTAGCTTCCCTCTAAACAGAAGGTGTTGGTGATGGAATATTGTTCAGGAGGAAGTTTGCTCAGCCTGCTTGAGGAACCAGAAAACGCCTTTGGCCTGCGTGAAACAGAGTTTCTCACCGTTTTGCAGTGTGTCGGTGGGTGTGTGTATCTAATTTTGTTCAATAACTTCATATACCTAAAATGAATTATTCCTCTGTCTCTGCTCTTTCAGTGCAGGGAATGAACCACCTGCGAGAAAACGGAGTCGTGCACCGGGACATTAAACCAGGCAACATCATGCGTCAGGTCGGGGAGGACGGCAAATCTGTTTATAAGCTGACTGACTTTGGAGCAGCAAGAGAGCTGGAGGATGATGAGAAGTTTGTGTCGGTCTATGGGACTGAAGAGTATCTGGTAAGAAAACACGGACACTGATAAATTTCACTGTGCAGTCAAAAATTACTTCCTCCAGTAAAGTGACTTTGACAGTGTAGTTGAGTGCATATCACTGTCAAAAGCTGCACAATCCTTTCAATATGTTTTTTGGGGGGGTTAATCCAAATATAACATGTACTAAATATAGTAAAAATAAAAGAAGAATCTATAAGATTATTCATGAAAAGGATGTAAAAAAAAAAAAAAATCTTGAAAGCCTTTGCTGCTTTGCTAGTAGAATTTCCCTTAACTTTGCTCCAAATTTAATTAAAAATCTGACAACTTACACAGAAACATAACTCACAGGGTGAAGGTGATAAACAACAAAAGCGATGCCCACTGTTGGAAATTAGATTTTCATAAACCACTTTAATGTCTCAGCAGCTGTGTTTTTGAGATTTGTCTCCACCATATGGTGCACCAAGAGTTCTCTTATATCATCATTACTACAGGTTAGCTTACAGCCAACCTTTGCACAGACTATTGTATTCATATTCTATTACTGCTGCCTCGAAGAACATGAGGTGACTTCATGAACAGAAAGTCTTTTTATTGTTTATTATTTATTTTTTATTTTATATTTTATATATTTATTTTATTGCTTCGGTGGAGGGGGGCGTTGCTGAGAGTGTATTCATCCTCAACTAATGCCCTAGATAAATAAAGACATCAAAGTCAAATGAAAAAGAAATTTAAATAATAGTGCATGAATAAAAAGTGTGCTCAATGTGTCCTAATGATGGGTAGTTATAAAATTATTATACATTAGTTAACCTTCTCTATCTGCAGTTATCCTGCAGGGAAACCTCTTTTGGCAATAATAATAATAAAAGATGTATGTTAGTAATACATTTCACCACTGTGCCCATTTTTACAGTCAAGGGTGCCATCACTATAGTTGTATTTTTTCTACTAATTCAGTTTCTTCCTTTTATACTCTGCTTATGAGCTATAACCTACTAAATCATGCTACCTTTACTACTATAAAAGCCCTATTTCCTCACTGAGATATTGCTTATCCTCCATCCGGATCTAAATCTCTATCTGTTGCATGTGATTGGTGGTTTGTTATGAACCCTATCATTGCATGTGAATCTACTCCAGCTTGATTTGAAAATCCTGTGTTGCTAAGGATCACCAGTGTAAAGTTTCACAGCAAAGACAACTTGACTGTGTTGAACTGACTTTGTGAGAAAAGCCATGTAAAGCCCAGATCTTGATACCTAGAAAGCAATTTGCATTAACGACACTAGGAAGCCCTCTAGTGGACCAATGATGAACATATTAGTTCTGAGGATATCAAATAACTGAACATGGACATGATGCATATAGAGAACAATTTGACACATCAACAAACAATAAGAATATATTATATGTCATAAAAGTGTATATGTAGTACATATAAATACTTACCTACTTACAGTCTTTCTTAAAGTAGGACATGTGTAAGCCTATTCATTAAAGCAGTTATACATTTCTCTGTTACATTTCTGCATACTGTCATTTCTAATATGAGCTTCCCTGATAACAAGAAAGAGGTTCCTGTGGAAAGTATACAGGGTGGTGAAAAACATTGCTTTCATTTGACACTTAGATTATACTCAAGGGTAGATCTTATCTGCTACCTGCTAACATATGAGGGTGTAACGACTGTATATCCACCTCTGCAGACTTGCTTGTGTCTTACTGTGTGTGTGTGTGTGTGTGTGTGTGTGTGTGTATTTATGTAGCACCCAGACATGTATGAGCGTGCAGTGCTACGTAAGCCTCATCAGAAGTCCTATGGAGTGAGTGTAGACCTGTGGAGTATTGGTGTGACATTTTACCACGCTGCTACTGGGAGTCTCCCCTTTGCGCCGTTTGGAGGACCCCGCAGGAACAAGCCCACCATGTACGCATACGACCTTGCAGTCAGTAGTAGACTAATTAACATTTTTTCTGTGTAAATAAAAGAACCACTTCGCTTTTTAACTGTGCTCAGAATCTGCCCTTAGAGAAAAAAGTTTTGATGCCTGTTGTTTATTCAATTTGACTGTCCATCCATTATCCGTTATCCTGGCTTCTGTGTTTTGTTGTGTAGGTACAAGATAACCACAGAGAAACCTATGGGGGCAATAGCTGGAATACAACGAGCTGATAACGGACCGATAGAGTGGAGCTACCACCTACCTCACAGCTGCCAACTTTCACAGTATGTCACTTCATAAAGAGTGTGTGAACATGATTATGCACAGTCATTATTTAATAATGTTAATTTTTACTTAATCACATCTGTCTCTCTCTCTCTCTCTCTCTGTAGGGGTCTGAGGGTGCAGCTGGTTCCTGTGCTTGCAGGTATACTTGAGGCTGATCAGGAGAGGTGTTGGGGTTTTGATCAGTTCTTCACAGCCACCACAGACATACTGCAGCGGCAGCCAGTTCACCTCTTTGCTCTGCAACAGGCCATGGCACACAGTATCTATATACACCATTACAACACGTAAGTGTGCACAGGCGTATTGTCACACATATTACTCTGATGAAACACCAATAAAGCAGTCTACAGATTAGAGGACTGTTTAAAATGTGAGCGTTTCATGCCATGTAACAGACTTGAAGCAGTGTCCTGGCAGGTTTGTATTTTTGCTGCTGTACAACACAGAAGTCAAAATGAATGTTTTGTGCCATTTGAGCAGCAGAGGGCGCTGTTGTATAGAGAATAGCGTCATCTGTTTACAGATGAGTTCTACCCTTAAGGTTTCCTCCTAATTCATTTATAAAAATTGTGAATAAAAGAGGCCCTAAAATAAAGCTCTGTCATACACCTTTGTTCACATTCATAAAACTGGACTTATGGCCATTAGCTACTACAGCTTTAGATCTATTACTGAGATAACCAAACTAATTACATGACTTTTCATCAAATCCAATAAAGTTAAGGCGTTTCAGATTAAACTGATAATGCTGACCCCCTTTATGCAGAGGTAATATATAGTCTGCTTTCCAAGGGTTCAGGATGCTTTCTGCTTTGACAGTCAAATGTAAGATAAGCATTCAACTAAGAATGGAGTTACTAATAATAGAGAAAATATATAGTATTTGATCATTTGAGGAACATGATGGGATGTGAGCTGAATCATGGCTGTAAATAATTAGGTTAAATTTGATTGAGGTGATTAAGATTAAAATTCAATTTTTATTTAAAAACACACATCTCTATTTGGATAATCATTGAAGTAGAATTATTATTTATGTTGAATTGTTTATGCAACCATAGAAAGGTTTAAACAGAAAAATTAAATAAAAATTAATTAACTGTAGTAAAACAAACTAATTGCAACCGTTACATAATGAAACATGTTCAGTTTTACTTTTCTTTTAGTACAGAGTTAGTGGTGTTTATTTTGTTGGTCACCGGCTTTCCATGCATCGTTGCACATGAATAAGTTTTGCGATCACACTTTGATTATCTCCACAAACATATTTTCAAATTAAAAGCCACCTGCGCTGGTCATTGTGGATGCACCAGTAAATTTGTGCAGAGCAGTGCAAGATGATACTGATGATACTGATCTTAAAAAAACAGAAATTTAAAAAGGCGTCTAATGGCCAAAAATACTTTCTCTCTCCTCTCAATCCACCCAGTGTGTCAGTCTTCTTCGAGGAGGTGGCGGCTCAGACTGGTATAGGAGTGCAGCAGCAACATCTGTTGTATCTGGGCCATGACCTTCCTCTGGAGGGCAGTATGAAGGTGGTCAACCTCCCGAGCACTTCACCTGACCAGCCCCTTATTCTGCTCAGTGACGGGCTTGAAACAAACACCAGCCTGCCATTCAGAGAACGTAAGACAAAGACGCACACACATCTTTGAGTTCTGGAGCTTTACTCTTCTTAATTCTTTGCTTCCCCTTTGGAGATATGAAAGAGTTGTGATATGATGATCTGAGGTGTTTTCCAGAAACTCACTCACTTACACAAGAAATAAGAATCTTTGTGAATCAGCTGTTTTCCACTGGTTGTATTGAGTCAGGTTTATTTTTATGGCAATCCCAAATGTAGACAAAATTTTAAAAAAAAACCACTAATCATATTTCATATAATGTCTGCTGCAATTATAAATGGATAAGGCTGGCATGATTCCATAGTTTTATTACTGTCAACAAATCCCATGAAAATACCACAACCAACAATTCGATAGCCCGTCTTTACTTTGTTTAATTTCAGCATATTTGAAGACAAGTCTTTGAAAAGGGGTTACATATACTCTCAGTTTTAGAAAATTGAAATGTATTTACTTGAACAGCTGGGCGCTGTAGCTTTTAGCAAACATTACTCAAACAATAGTAAATAGTGCATCTGTTGGGGACTATTTTCAGCAGCTGATTTGGTGCTCCAGTGATTATTTACCACAACAGGATGATGATGATGATGATGTGGGATTGACTTGAAGTAAACGTAAAAGTGCCCATGTTCATCATAATGAAGGAACATGTCACCCAGTGCAGCGGTGTGACTCATGTACGTCTTTTTATGGGATTTCATGACAATAAAATATAGAATATGTGCAGATTTAACCTTTGATGTGCAGCCACACACACACACATGAATATTCATTTTTGGGGTATTTGTTTCTTCTCTCCTCTGTAGCAGAGACTCCTGTCATCCCATGCAAGTTTGACGTTGTAGCAGACTACAACTTCTCCAAGGTAGTGCCCATGTTACACTATTTTTTTTTCTTTATTTTATGTATCATAAGCCTCCTACCCCTCATCATTATCTCATTTAATCCCCTTTTCTTTGTAGGTAATAGTGGGAGTGGTCCACCAGTATCTGAGGATAGTACAGTTGCTGCACACACATCGAGAGCAGCTACTTCATGGATACTACAGCTACATGTGAGACATACATACTCAAAGAAGGATTTTTTTTTTTTCACTGAATTGAATGATGCATCTCAGTGGTTATGTAATGACTCTTGTCAAACTCTTCTTCCCTCCGTTTCTCCTCCATGTTTCCCTCTTTCACGCTCGTATCGTTCCTCAGGATGAGGCTGCGCAGGGAGTGCGGAGAGGCCATGCATAGTATTGCAATGATCACCATTAGACTGCAGTCCTGTCTCAGCACAGAACACAGGATTCACATGCTGTGAGTTTATCTACACACATTTTGAAGCTAATAAAGGGAATCTTTTATGTCACACTTGCTATAGTTTCTGTTTGAGGCTCAACAGACTGAATTGGTCAACATTAAAACTTGGTTTTGTTATATGAATATAGATTCTGAGATCTGTTGAGATTTGTTGACAAAAACGTCTCTGACATTTCTGGTATTGTCATAATCCAACCCTATAACTTCCTCCTGTTTTTTTCCCTTTCTCCTTCCAAATCTGTTATATCTTTTTGTTTCTTAGAGAACATTATCCTTCAGAAAACCCAGGTTCAGCTGATAACAGTCACAAGCTGCAGCAGGTGAGTGTCGTCATGGAGCCGCATCACAGAAACCTGCTTATGGTGGGACAGGGGCTTTGGATGTTGCTTTTTTCACATTTGTATCCCATAGCTCCTTAAAGGGGCACTGCACATTTAACACATGAAGATCAGTTTACTGGTCATCGTTAGTAAGTTTTATTTGGTATCAGAGTCTGTGGCAATTGTCCCTGCAGGTCCACGAGCACCTGCCTATATACACTGCTGGCATCCAAGAGTTTCAGAACCGGCTGGATCACCTGCACATAGAACAGGCCAAACTAGCAGAGACCCTGGCCAATGACAAAAGGTACTCCAGGAAAGCAGGGAATCACAGCTTCAGGTTAGGCTCATTGGTTTGTGATGTTTGAAGTTTGACCTCTTGTCTCCTACAGCTGTCAGAAGATGGAGATGCTGCTCCAGAAGATAACAGCAATTCATCAGCACTACCGTAAAGACAGACTCACCGGCAGTATGTGTGCTTCTCTTGTTTAATATACTATATATTTATTGCTCTGTTTGTGCATTGTCATGTTTACATTACCGACATTAACTCATTTCTTATTTTCACCTCAGAGCTGGCTTATAATGATGAGCAAATTCATAAGTTTGAGAAGTGAGTATGTGTCCACGCAGCTGCTGTCCTGCTCACCCAGCCAGTAAAGGATGTTCTTCTGAGCTCCTGTAATCTGCTTGTCACTCTTCCTTCCCAGAATCCACCTGTCATCCCACATTAAGCGAGTGAAGTCTCTCTTCAGAGAGGACTGTGTGCAGAGATACAAAGAGCTTTTGGCCTCAACAAGGACATGGAGCAGGTCAGAGCAGGCTCTCAACTCAGATTTTTTTAAGGCCTTTTCACACCTGAAAGTCCAAACCAAGGTTCATGTTTTTGTTACATTGTATACATTTGATCCTGTTTGGTTAGGTTTCACATGGCAATTATGCAAGCGCACTAAAGAAGTTTACAAGACATACCTACATCCTGTTATCATCACCTACGTGGGCTGCTTTCCCCTATACTTGACATTGTTGGTTTTGTAGGTGGGCGTGCATGTGATGTAGATGTAATGTCAATTCGGCAGGTAGCCTTCTATCACCATTTGAATTAATGTAGAAAAATGAAAGAACAGATTCATTTAGTTGCCACTATAATAATATTTTTATGGCACTACTTTATCTTCAGGTGGCATTGCTCTCCTGTCCGGTCATATCCTCTCTCTCTCATCCTCTCCAAAAATACCTGGAAAGTTTACTTTTCATAACTTGATCTCTTCCTCTCCCCATGTGCTGCCGCGGTTCATTTTTTCTTTTTCCACTTCTGACGATACTCTGCCGGAACTTCCTGTAATTAGTCCAAAAGTCTGAACCATCCAAAAAATGTTTTCACGCTAGAAATGAACCGAACCACGGTGCAGTTTGGTCCAGACCATGGTGTGAGGGAGGTTTCACACCTGTAATTTTGGTTCTGATCAAACTGAAAAGTTTTAAAGTCTGGACTAAACAAGATCGGTGTGAAAGGGCCCTTGATCTCCAGAAACCATGTAAACTTTGGACCAGAGTCACTTCGCCTGTGTTAGATAACTGTTTGTTTGGTTCGACAGCCATTCACATACAGATGATGGAGGCTTACATGAAGAAGATTAACACAGGACAGTAGGACATTGCTATTCAGCAGTCCCTCTCAAAACAGATTAAGTTGGTAGTCTGTTTCATTAATCTCACTTCACATTTGTTTACCCAGTGACATTGAGATTGTACATCTGGTTACACTTTACTTTCTAAATCTTGCCTTTCCTTTCAATTTTGATCAGCTAGACAATAGACTATTTCATCATATTGATCTGTGGATAATGTACATGGAAATATATGTACATTGTGTATATTTTAAATTTTAATATCATATATGACCTGGTAAGTATGATCAACACTAAATACATTATTTCTCAAATTTCCAAATATATTGTAATTCCTTTTTAAACTTTTTTCCACCAATTTTAAGAAACCTCTATATTTAACAGATACAAATGATTGGATTCCCCAATTTTGAATCAAACAAATAATTAAAGCCTTACTAATTCATATACTGTCCAAGGTTATGGTGAAGATTTAGTTTCATTTGATTGCTATTAATAATGTATCCAGATTAGTTGTCAACACACCTTTTCTAATTCATAATTGGTCATGTCAGATTTCAGTGTTCACATTTAATTAACAAATTTAACAATTTACCATTTTGAATTGTTTTCCCAATCAAGCAGGTACTGGCACTGTAAAGACGGTAGCTTTGACTTACTGAAAAGTGTCCCTGCTGTATTTGCAGTGTTTTAATGGAGATGCAGACCAGACTGCAGGACTTCAGCTCTTTCTCCGTAGGCTTGTTGGCAGACTTGGAGATGAGCGAGCAGCGCCAGAATAAGGTAAACAATTCATTTTTATCCCCGTCGAAACTGGTCACTGTGCCTTTTTAGTCTGTGGAAGATTGTACTGTAACATTATGCACAATCACGTGCAGTTTAATATACACTTGTTAGCATTCCACTAACATATCTTTTTTATTTAATTTTTTTTTTTGTCCGATAGATTCGTGAGTGTATTTTTTTCAGTGGTCATGTTAGTGATGTCACTCACATAGCATCTCGGTGATGTGATGATGTAATGTCTCAACATGTCCACCTCAGGCTCTGGACAGAAACCTGTTCACTCTGCAGTCCAAGAGAGCAGGACAGCAGCCTGCAATCGCACCCAGGGACAAGGAGCAGATGGTATCCAGGTGTGACTTTGTGTGTGTGTGTGTGTGTGTGTGTGTGTGCGTGTGCATGTGCATGTGTGCGTGCAAGATAGAGACAGTTGCCCTGATAACATTTATCTTTGTTCTAGGATGCACCATCTAAAGGAAGAAATGGAAATTTTGGTCAGGGAACTACAGTGTAACAACAGTATTATAGAGAGGTCAGTTCAATAACCAACTTCTTGTCTTTACATGTCAATAAGTCAACAGATGATACAGAATGATGTTATTCTTTGTTTTGTTCTGTAGTCTGGGAACAGTGAACTCAGCAGCAGCCGCTCTGGAGCCGAGCTTGGCCAGACCCTCTACACTGTGACACAAGTGCAGCGTCTTTGCATCTCAACTCACAAATACACTCCTTCTGACAAACACCTCATCTTTTTAAACTGCCACTCATGAGCAGTTATGGACATTGTGCTGGATCTTATGTCTTTCTTATGAAAAGGAAGCGACTGAAGACAAATCTCAATTTAGAGATAAGATGGAAAAAGAGGAAATGCTACTGATGGATTTTTCTGTCAGTGTGTTTGTGTGTGTGTGTGTGTGTGTACGTGGTTGACGACTGAGTACAGCAGTTCAATACAAACCTCATTAATGCCTTTAGTGTTATTGTATTTTTAATAGGCTGCCACAGTGATGGAGTCTCAGGATAAAGCCAAATGAATGCAAAGTCAGCTGCTTGAGTATTTTTTTGGGGGGGGGGGGGGTTTGGCTGTGTTTCCTCTTTGTCCCGTAGACGTAGCACTGCAGAATCTGGCAAACCTTTACATTTAACAAGATAAACTCTGTATGTTACTGTCTGTGCGTCTGTCTGTGTGTTTGTTAAAGGAAGGGCTTTTTGTTGATCATTCAAATGGTTTCACATGATTTAATTTCTTACTTCAGGCATATCATTGTGATTGATTAAATCAGTGACTTCCAGCATCTCCAAGCACACCGCGCTGTTGCTTTGAAGTTGCATTTTGCCTCTGTTTATATTTAACTGGAGTGATAAGTTACTTCTCTGTATTTTATCGTAGGTTTCACTTAAAAAGAGAAGAAACGCAGTCAGGGAAACTCAGCGGTCTGTCTGTCTTTTAAACAAATTTACATAAGGCTAACACGGTCCAGTGACAGATTCACAGTATGAAATGACAATAACGAGTGACTCACAAGGTGGGGAAATCCCAGGGTTTATTTGTTTATAAATGGCTCACATTATGTGTGGGGTTAGGTGAAATTCTTTAACATACTTGACTTTCACTCTACTTATAAACTTTAGTACCAGATTTAATCATTCATTCTTTTTTGTCTAGAGAAATAATATCATCTCAGTCAGTTGATGAAGTAATATAGGTGGAAAAGTGAAAGTAAAAATCATTTCATGTCCCCTCTTTTAAATTCACAGCAGCAACACATCTCTGTGAGGATGAATCACCAAGTTCTGAAAAGTCAATAAGGTCACAAATTGCTTTGGTAACAGTACAATCTCATATTTAGAGTGTACTCAAATTACTTTAACATTAAAGTCGGTGTGGGGAGGTATAAAAGGTCTCGAACAAAACAGAAAACGAGTGTGCTGTTGTGACACTGCAAAGTAGAGTGAAAGTAGCATGAAAATGAAAGTTTTTCACTCTGTGTAGGACTGGTTTTCTAGTCCTCGGGGGCTTCCTCGGCGTGGTTAAGGGGACGCGCGCAACTGTCTGTGGTTTTGAGCCGCTCATATGACGAGCTCCTGGCGAAGTGGAAAATTTGATAACTTTCCTGTTACAAGCCCCCACAAACAAGGGTGATGCTGTGTTTTTATTACTTAGAATTTCACACAGTTTTACATCATGGCAATAGTCAGAGCTGTATATACCTCACGCTCACCTAAATGATTTGCTGTGTCAGTCCCGTTTTATACTTTTCACTTTCATGAGCAGTTAGAGGTTTTCTGCTGAGATATTTGTGTAGCTTTTGCCTGAGCCCTCTTTAGCACCTTCAAAAAAGTAAATAATAATTGATTACACACATGAGAAAAAGTTCCATAGTCCAAAACAGGTATGAGATGTCAAAGGCTTTGCTTTAATTTTTTACCATATTTTTTTCTTGGCATCATATATTTTTTAAAAAAGAAAAAGAAAATCCCATATCCTCATTATTTTTATGTTCTATGTCTCAGTTACTTCTAAGTCCAGTCTATGGTCTCTCCACAGACTCTTCATCTGTGATTGTGGTTTCTGGCTTTCGCCAGTTATTTTCTGTAGTCTACTTTTAGTAGGCTACAAGTGGTTTCAGCGGATTATTACTAAATTTAGAGTAAATGCCTAGTAGCAATAGTCAACAAATCAAATAACAGTCATGAGTAATAAGAAAGTTAAATGTTATCCAGTGAAGTAGGCTACTTAATATTTAGGTAATGTCAAATCAAACCCACAGTATGAACCAGGGATTATTGCGCGCTCCTGTCGCTTTAAAAGGGAGCGCGCCCACAGTTTTTAAAGCTGTCAATCCCCTGCGTCACTACTACACGCTTGTCGCGGGCGAGAGTTGAGTTTACATTCAGGGCACGGAGTGAGAAACACTAATACACACTCTAAACAGCCAAACATACACACATCTCAGGGGAACAGGACAATGGCGTCTGCGAGTGTGGTGAGTCCGCAGCTCCTGGTGTTGAAGAAAATCACCCTGCCGAGGAAGTCATCCTTGGAGAAGATGATGTTCAGGAGAGGCTCGGGGAGCGGCGGAGGGTGCGCATCGGTCACTGCTCAAGGGGAATCGAGAACTCATCCCTTGTCTCCGGGACCAGTGGGAGAAACGGCGGTAAAAGGAGGAATACCCGGTGAAGGATGCAGAGCTTCGGCCGCCCCTGCTGCGCCACGTAGCCCGGACCGGCACAGAAAGGAGGGCAGCACGGATTGCGAAAGGCGCACCACAGGCTGGACACGAACAAGTCAAAGCGGACACATTACCAGTGACTGCAACAGCAACACTGAGTGCGACTCCAACCACAACACAGGTGGTCGGAGGGGATCTCTCATGAGGTCGGGCATCAATGTCATGTCAAGCGCATCGCTTGCGAATGGGCACAAAGGAGCGCAAAGGCGCCGGAACTCGGCACACGGGAGACGGGACTCTCGGAGCGGAGACAGCGGACATCAGAGCATCTCCTCCTCTCCGTCGACGCAAGAGGAGAGCGGCGGTCTCCCGCTGGAGCGCCTCACACAGGGCAGGACCGGAGTCGTGAGGCTGGCCCGCCACGAACGTCCTCGCCGGGAGGCCTGGTCCATCTTCCCTCAGGGGGTGGACCCCCGGGTGAGGACAGAGACGGGAGAAGGACACCGGTTCGAGGCCAAGCTCGTTAAGCAGGCTTGGTGTGATTCCTGTCCTCGTCAGATCACCGCACAGGCACTCAGGTGTCAAAGTAAGTAGATGATGGTCCACCTCAGTATTTTGTCAATTCCCGAACTTCGTGTGGTAGACTTTGACCTGTTGGTCCAATAAGCGACCAGCCTGTTTTGATCAAAACCTCACTTTTTCATATGCTGTAAATCAAACACATACATTTAAATGCCATCAATAGTTGCATCAGTTTGTGTGTTTATTGTCTTTTCCTTTTTGAAACGAAACGGTTAGAAAATACTTCACTGAGGGCAGTTTTGTAATTGGTTTCTGTTACACTGCTGGATTATTTTATGATGAGCATAGGGAGCCGGGAGCTTAACTCTTCCATACTGGTTTCTGTGTGTGTTTGTACACAAAAAAGTGTGCATGTGCCTTTGAGAGTGAGCCAGTATGACGGGGAAGGACATTACTGAGCATTTTGCTCCACAGACACAGCCAAAAACTGTCCATGGAAAGCCCATTATCTTGTCCTTCCAGCTTTGCCTCCCAGAGCTCTCACTCTGTGATTTGCAGCCTCTGCTCAGAGACAGGGAAAGACAGTGTGAGTGGTGCATTTTGTGTAATCCAGAAACACAACGGAAATGTTTGTAAATCTCACAGTTAATTGTGAGATTTACTGTTTGTGTATTTAATGGTATACTTACAGCCATTATACACAGTCAAGTGTAGTTTCTGGGGTCACATGAATACCGCTGAGAGCCGCTCAGGCTCTGATGACATCACTCTCACCTGCACTGCTCTGGGATTCATATAGTTTTGGCCAAGCCAATTTGACCTGGCAGTGTGGATATGTGACTCGAATACACACATGTGCACACATACAGTACAAGTCAAAAGTATATACACACCTTTTACTAGAAACATTGAGTTCAGTGTCTTAGTATCAGCTCCTTTGTCTGCTCTTAGGTGTGTGTATATAGTACATGCATGCACGATGCGTGTCTGTGTGTGTGTCAGTGAGTGCATGCTGCTGCTGACTTGGCATTGTGTCAGCAGCACTCTGTCATGGGGAAGCTGCGGCTGCACAGCAGTTTGAGATAAAGCAAATTGAAGGAGGGATTGAAAGTGAGGGAAGAAAGATAGAGAAACGGAAAGAGGAGAGACGGAACAAGAGAGAGAGAGAGAAAGAGAGGATGACAAGTAGTTGGAAACAGGAATGGTAAAAAATTGTGCAGAGTCAGAGGAGAGGTGGAGAAAGGCAGGATGATAAAAATGAGGAGAGACGGAGAGCTAGGACAAGAGAGATGGGGAGGAAGGAGTGAGGGATAAGGGGAAAAGAACAAGAGTTTGTCCAGCACTGCGGAGCTGTCTGATTTAGTGTGTTATCAGCAAGAGCTCAGTGGAGCGAGAGCAGAGATTACTGAAGCACTATTCACTCACACACACACACACACAGAGTCATGAGTTTCTTTATAACCCAAGAACTTCACTGAGTTTTTTTTTTTTTCTCTCCACTAGTCCGTTTATGGATCAAGCTAATTAGCAGTAGCTTTATGCTGCCAGCAGCCGACCTCTAGAGTAAATTGTCCCTTTTTTTTTTTTCTCGGAAAACATCAGAGGTGAGTGCGGTGTACAGTCATGGGGGTCATTTATGACAAGCAATACAGATTTAGGCATTTCAGGGTATTTTTGCGGGGACAAGCGTAACCAAAACAGCCAAAATAGAAACAGCACGCACACACACATGCTCTTCTTTCAACTACACCCAGCAAATGACAGGGAGTGAGAGAACGGGAAGCCTCGCAACCATAAACAACCATCATTCTATGCCTTTGTCTTGTTGTCTTTAATTCATCACCATGCCTCTATCTGCTTTGGCTTTGCTGCATATGAAGCTTATAGAAAATGCAGCTCGTCCCCCCCCCCCCCCCCCCGGGACAGTAGAGAGCGTTGTGATGTGGCCTTTCCCCACAGTGGAATCTGTCAATCCAGCCAGAGCTCCCAGTCTCATAGTCTGCCGCTTTGTTTTTCGTCATCGTGAAGTCCTTTGACTTTCTTTCCTACTGCTGGCTTTCGTTCGGATTTGTGCTTTTTTATTATCTTTATTGCTCCTCTCGGGAGTTAGATGTAGGTTTGATTTCGCGGTGCGTCCAAGCCACAGCAAGCCCCTCGTTATATGAATAAATACACACTACACGCATACAGACGAGAGCCGAATGTGGCACCAGAGTCTAATGGGGCGTAAAATAATGAAGCATATGACCAACACGTCTGATAAATGTGACAGTCTAGACATTTATGAGCTTTGTATGTCTGCTTTACTGACACTAATCAGGCTCATTTATTCATGGTCTTTTACTCCTAAAAAATGTTGTAAACAGATATTAGAAAAGCAAACTGTACAGGGAAGCTCAGTGTGTAACAGTGATATAAATCTGTACAGTAGATCTGGGTTGTATCCCATTATTGGATGTTGTTTATCACTCCTCTCATGGTTTGATTCGTCATCTCTCCATGTTGTGCCATTGGTCCAGGGAGGCAGGGAGTGAGGGAGGGGAACGGCAGCCTCCTTAATCCCGGCTCAGGGTGTCTCCTGCCCGGGATTATGTCTCCGGGATAGAGAGGTTGGGATTACAGACTGGCAGACAGAGTCAGATGTCAGATTGATATTTAATTAAAGCTTTCAGGGAACCATGCTGTTGTGGCACCCGTGCTCTGTCACAGCAACAGCACAAGACTCTTAGCTTATATACACAATTTGGGGTAACACTTTATCCCCCTATTTAGCATCTCAAAGCAGCATATGAACAATTAAAAGATCATTTATAACACACTATAATGTAGCTATAAGCAGATTTAAGGACATAATGTGTTTATTAGTGTATTTATACACAATTGTAATGTCTAAAATAGATTTAAAGCCACCTGAAGTACACTGTAAGTATTGCGTGTAATCAGACATCATTACATATGACGAGAGCTATGTTGTAATTGTGTTGTCAAGTATTTGTTATTTTGTTCTAAGTGGCCATGTCTCACTGTGTACTTTGATTTGTTATTGGTCTCTGCTCTTTGTGTCAGAGCACTGTACAACAAGGTGAATGTCCCAGAGATCAGAGTTTCTCGAAACTTGATTTCACAACAAGAAAAAGCACAATGAACCATGTTTCTGAGTAATGTAGCTCACGTACACATCTCAGAATTATTTATAGTAGGAATGAAGTATTAACTGTATTCGTGTTTAAACATTTGCAAACAGAGTAGAGATCCTCATCGTTACAGATCATCTACAGCAGCAGATGTGGGGTCGTCTGCTGGTCACCGCAGAGACAGGGATGGACACACACACACCTAAACACACACAAACATTTGCCATAGACCTTCAGTTACCCTCCCAGCATATTCTTTATGCCCCATGGCATTCCTGAACTCTCTATAGGGGATGTATTTTTTTTCTTCCTTAAACTCTTTCTTATTTTACCCCATCCCCTGGTCTGCACAGTACAGGCCTTGTCTCAGGAACCTTCTCGTCCGTTTCACATCGGTCCTCTCAAAGCTCCATTCACAGTGAAAGAAGAAAACACGGGAGGAGGGTTGTGTTAAATGGCTCATAACCTTCTTGTCCCGGCATACCATTGCTGCTGCCGCTCTGCCAGACCTGCGATGGATATAGTTTTAACTAGAATTCAGCCAAAACATTCCTTCTGAGCTCATGTGTTTCAGCTCTCTCCTCACCGTGCATCGCTGCTCTGCTGCATGTATGGCAGAACAGTGGGGATTTTCAACCAGGGCTATATTTAGGTTGCCCTTGGTGGATAGTGATAGCAGGACTGCAGAGGAAGAGGTGGTTAGAGCAGAAAGGACAGGACAAAGACATTCTTAAAAACATGTTAGTTGAGAGAGAGTTAGGGATTTTGGATAATAAGAAAAACGCACCTGACATCATCCAACGTAAACACAACAGACACTGCAGAGGTGATATCAAAGCATAACCTCCTTACGGTATTGCTCGTGATTATGTCATACGCTTGTGAGCGAACATCCTCTTCCTCTAAACTCTTCGATTTTAGAAGTAGGGCAGGAGGAGAACTCCCAGTGGCCCTCTCTCTCTCTCTCTTTCACAGTGCATATTAATAACTGACGGACTGCGCATCACCTCAACCCACACACACACACACACACACACACACACACAAGCACCCAGACACACACTTGATGTGATGCATGTCCTTCACACCGGCAAGATATGACACTGCGGGGTTAGACAGGGTGGCTGAGTCACTTCCCCTCAACCAGGCTGTGGGTTTCACACCGAGGAGACAGAAAAAGCGAGGAGAAGAGGGAAGGTAGCGTGGATAAGCAGCTCTGCAGTGGTTTGTGACATTTCTGCCTCTGTTGTGTGGAGATCTCACCGTGGCCTTCACTACTGAATGAAGTGTATACAGTCGACCGCTGAAGGGACGGGAAAAGGAGAAAGGCTCCTGTTGCTGGAAAGAGAGGAAAGAGGGGGAACAGAAAAGCCAGGATTGGGTTTGCATTTGGGGGTCTCTGTCTCTTTAAGCTGGCTGTTTGTTACTGCAGAGTGTGTGGGTGCTGCAGTAGAGAAAGAGAGAGAGAGAGAGGGGGAGAGAGAAAGAAGGGAGAGAGAAAGAGAGAGGATGAGAGAGCAGTGATAACAGAGAAACGATAGGACGTCAGAGGGACAAGTAGCACAGCAGAGATTCAGGGCTCATGTCCGCACGCTTGGGTGTGAGGAGGAGTGCTGAGGTGCAGGCCAGAGAGGAAAAAAAGAGTGAGGCTAGTAGAGAGGTGAGAGCTTTAGGGAGCGTGTAAGGAGTACAGGTGGAGGGGTGGCAGAGCGAGTGGAGAGGGGGCTGTTTATTCGGAGCGTGGCACCGGTGGCAGAGTGGCTGCGCTGGGATGGCAGAGGGGGGCACTGGGGGGGCTGGCGCTGGGGCAGTCCTCAGAGGGACAGGGGCAGCCAGGGGCAGGACAGGAGGGCCAGCGAGGGCTACGCGCACAGGACGGTGCCTGCCGGATGGTGCCACCATGCTCCATCCATGGCACAGATAGCACCTCTCGTCCCGGAGGAAGGGACAGGGGTTGGGGTTGAGGTCGAATCCGGGGACGTTAAAGCGGTCGGGGTGGGCAGAACATTTCTCGGCCAGGTGTCTCTGCATCTTGAGGAGGTCAGGGGGGATTCGGAAGGGGAAGTCGGCAGCGCCTGCTTTGGACAGGTGTCACGCAGGCTGGGGAGGCTGCTGAAGAGGCTGCCTAAGTCTCGCTCCTGGAGCGACAGCCTGAGGATCCTCCGAAGATCATCCTCCAATGGATCGCTTCTCACCACCTCAGGTATGAAGAGGGGAGGAGAGTGGAGTGTGCGCAAGTGGAAAAACCTGAAAAATGAGATTTAGAAGTTGCGTAAGAAAGCTGATCAGTTTTGTGGTGACGAAAATAGGGGTCAGTATTTTGGAGCAAAGGGGTATGATGAGTAGACACTTTTGCCTTGTGTCAGGATGAACAGGGTTGGCCTCAGAGGCCGGCTGTGGGCCAAAATATTTGGGTATTGTGTGCATCAATCTGCCTATCTGTGAACTGCAATGCCCTCCAGCCCTGTTATTCTTTGTCTATATGCCCCCCCTCTATCGGCTGATCTATGTTTGTTTGCTCTTTGTGTAAGAGCACATAGTGTCTATGTGTCTATGATCATGTGTTAGCAGTGACGACAGAGGCTAAAGATTGGCAGAATAGTCCAGTAAACTGGTAATATTAAAGCAGCAGTGGTGATCTACAGTGAATTTGTCTCTCTCTTTCACGTATATACACACACACAAACACAGAAAATCTACACATTTTTAATCTGTCTAGAAAATCCTATGTAAGTGGATTATCATATTGACTTTCATATTTGTAACAGGAATTTGAGATAAGAGTGAAGCTGCTGGAGGCTGCATGGCATCGATTTTTCCCATGTTTTCTCCAAATAGAGGACTGGCTAATGCAGGATTTTTTGGTGGGGGGGGGGGGGGGGGGGATGATGAATACATAATGTATCATTAACACAAAGTGTGGCTCGAGTGAAAAGAGACAGGGAGCAAAAATGGAGTGGCGCTGCAGAATTATTGATTCATTCACAGCAAGAGACTGACAGCTGAATAAAAACAAGATTTTGCTGCAGCTCTTTAGTGTTTAAGTGTGTGTATGTGTGTGTGTGCGTGCCTGATAAGACCCTGACCAAACATGACTCAGGGAGCTGCTCATCAAGAGCTCATCACTCAACCTGAGTGACATGACGTCACGCTGCGGTCTCAAAAGCTTCAGAAACGTCAACACCAGCTACCGCAGACAGATAATGGATATTTTTAGATGGTGTTCTCTGTAAGGGAACCCAGTCAATCCTCAGTTCCTCTTTCCTTGTGTCTTCTATCTATGATTATTTCCTGCCAAAGTCGTGGTCTTGGATGACGCTTATATAAATATAATAACTTGATGACTGTACTCGCACATATTGTGGCCTTCATTACCAGATGGAGTTTGCTCAGTCGTCATGGCAATGGTTCAGTTATCATCTTGATAGCAGGTGGTTGTATATGGTTCTACACATCACACAATGCCAATTGAGAAAATTCCATTTCATCAGCTGATGAAGGCCATGAGATGTGGCTGAAAGCACCAGAAGAAATATAGTAAATGGACCTTGAGTTAATATTTTGTCAACAGTTTGATTGTTTTATGTGATTTTGCCTACATGTCAAGATCAGAATAATGTTTTTATCGGTATTTTGAAATTGCATGAAGCTGTACAGCCCAGTCCTGCCACACAGATGGTCGAGCAGTTGGAAAATACAGAACACTTCTTGGGAATTTTTGCGATTGCTACAATTAGGTGGCAAACAAACAAGACAACAATAAACTTACAATACTTACAACAAAGTGACATACACTCAGTGTTACTTTCTGTGGAGATTCTGGCGTAAGCAGTCCGTGTGAGGTTGTTCCAAGAGCCATGTTTTGGTTGTTTGGTTGTTATTTCAGAATGACTTCAAGGGCCAAAACAAAAAACAGCTGCTGCTAATCAAGAATGGATTGTTGCTACAATGCATTCTTGATTAACTTACTCATCATGAAAATATTTCATCATCTCAGTTCTGTTAACCCTCAGAAGAGCATCCATCCGAAATTATGATAGGAAACTACTAAATGATGAAATAATGATGTGATCATCAGCTTCAGGAATGTTCTCAAGAGTCAAAAACATACCCCTTTAAACATTCGGCTGCGTCCATTTGCAGCTCAGACGGAAAAAGCCTTTCAAAAACAAATTAAAGCTGGGCTCTGCTCTTGTTTGGTTAATTCTGGGGAGCATCTGTAGCTAGACAGATGGAGCAATTGGGAAAGAGGAAGATAGAGACCCTGCAGTGATGGGGATAAAGAATGTCAGAAATTAAAATATGAAATTACTTCTCACACACAGATGTCAAGGTGAACGGGGTCAGATTTTATTTAGGTTGGGACAGATTTGTTTGGTCATCTCCGGTAGGTCAGCATATGAAGTGCATATCCTGGAAGCTCATTTAGTGAGTAAAGGAGACAGCATGTAAGAAAATGGAAAAAAAGTGTAATATTTGATTTAATGATGGACTGAGAGATGGAAAATTGTAGTATGAGTAGCATGGTGTGTATGTGTATGAGCCACACAGTAGGAGAACATGTATAACTGCTCCAAATGAGCTCTGATGGGATCAGACTGGATAAAGCCCCCCCAAAGACCCCAAAGCTGCTCTTAATTCCCTCGTAAGACCCGCAGAGCTCCCTTTAGGTTCATTAGTGACCGTGTTAATATCTTTGCCCCCACATTATAGCTACCTATCCCCTATTTACCCCCTCCTCCCTTTGTCATCGAGACAATGAGAAAAAAAACAAAATGTCTCTCTCTCAGTCTCTCTATCTGGTGCCATACAGACATCCTCCGTGACCTGAGAAACACCACTAATCTGTGTCTTTATCCTCTCTTGTCTGTCCCACACCCACTGTCTCACAGAAAAAACAAACCACCCACATCCCCTATCTTCCAGCTCTCTTTCTGTCTTGCACATACATACACAAACAGCACTTAGTCCAGTTTTCATCACACACAGCAACATCTCGGGTTACAAGAGATGATGCAGAAACAGGACAATTTTCTGCCTCCTTGGTCTTCCAAAGCACGATGGGAATGGAGAGGAAAAAAACAAAAGAAAGACATTTTGGGAGACAGAAAACAGAAATATAACCGTGGAAATTTTTCCCTCCACAAAGGCAATCTGAGTGCCCTCTTTTGAGAGCATAATTGTCGTCATTTAACGCGCTGAAATCAAAGCTCCTCCTTTCCTGTCTTCCCTCACAGCGGGTGTTATTGACCCAAGTGCAGCAGAGGAAGTTAAGACAGCCACCACATATAGATCTCTACATAGTATAGATCTAAGCTCCGTTATCTCTTTTCCACTGCACTGATGGATTCTCCCAGTGCTGTTCATCTCTCCATCTCTTTCTGTTTCTATTTGCATCATCACCCCTCTTTGTCTGGAGGCAGTGTCAGTTTAAAAGCAGTCAGACTGGAATGATGGGATGAGGGGCCAAGGAAGAGTGTGTGTGCTCATCTCCTGCCATAGAGGAGCAACCGAGGCCAGTCTACCATGGCGAGTGCGACACATAACACCACAGCCCTTCTTCCTGTTGAGACAACGCACACGGGCTGCAGAAATTATGGCTCTGCGCAGTGGGAAGAGATGCTGATGAGTGTTTATGGCTCTACTTCATTACAGTCATCTCTTGGTGTCTTGTCCTCACATGCACATGCGTGTGCGTGTTTATGTGTGTTCACTGTCATTAAATTGTCTACATTTTATAGTAGCTTTATTTCACCAAGAAATGCCTCTCTGAGATTGAATATCTTTTACAGGACTGCCCTGAGCAGCAGCACATAGTAGTTACAAAACATAATACAGACTCAAAAGGAAAGTAAAATAGAAAACCACATACACAAAAATAGAAATACACAAGAACTAAAGTATATCAAGACTCTAAAAAGATATAGTGGAATTATAAAGACCTGTTGATAAGGATAAAAGAATGAAAAGATTCAAAGCTCTGCAGTTCTTAAAAGTATCTTAAAAGGCCAGTCAAATAACACAGTCTCTAAACATTGACAGCTAGATTAACTCGCCTTCATATCATAAATACTTTTAAAAGAGTCCAGTGAAGCAGGTTCTTGAAGTTTAATATGTGATTGAAGCACTTTCCAATCAAAGGGAGCAGAATACATTAAGGTCCTCTTCCCTGGTCCAGTACGGAATTTAAAGGGGACATATTATGCTTTTATGATTTTCTGTCATTTTTATACTGTTATAATAAGGGATGTCTATATTAAACATGGTCAAAGTTCCAAAACTTTAGGTGAACGTATTTAAAAATGTCATCTTGAAGTCAAAAACCAGGGCTTCGACCTGATCTGAACGCTCCGTTTGCAAAGTTACCTCTACTTCCCCATCGAACATCAGATCATTTATGCATTCCCACATATGTCCGTCAGTTCTGTAGCCTTTGTTGCTAAGGTTCTTCCATGGGTTGTTGACGTTGTCCACTCGCATATTTTGCATCAGAATTCTGGCTTGAACATGTATGGATGTATTTGAGAAGTTTATATTTCAAGTAAAGAATGAGAAAAAGATCGTGAGGGGGTCCTTAAAGAAACAGGAGCTAAAACGTCCTGTTTCAGACAGAGGCTGAACTGAGGGGCTGCATTAAGGGCCAGTATGAGATAAATAAGGATTTTTTCTAACTGTAAATCATGCAAAGATATTCCAACAGAGCCCCAGAATATAAATATAGACCTGGAAATGTGCATGAAGAATCAAAACAAAATACAGGAAGTAAAAGGTAGTTCCCATAATTTGGAATATATATAAAATAAGATTGACTATTGAAAATCTACTGAACTGGACCAATGAATGAGTCAACTTTATTATAAAGAATCCAGTGATGGGAGTTCCTCAAACAAAACCTGTTCCCTAAGTGGACCTGAAAACAACTTCTCCTAAAAATCCAGCTGAGGGGAATCTGCCTTTTTTCTTTAAATTCAAGCAACTTCCCCATCTGACGTAACACTGTACTTTCCACTGGTGAATACAGGGAACTCTCTGCAAGTCCGAACATGGAGACCAGAGGGGGATTTTTTGTCTCAGGCACTCAAACTAGTATCATGCTAGAAAAGTCACACAAGAAAAAATCTCCAATTTGCTGACTCCTCGCCTCTCTTACTTTCGCTTTCATGCTTCTCCTTCGTGTTTCTCTCTGATTGTGCCTGTGTCAGCATGTCTGGATAACCTTCAGAGCTCTTCTGGGTCACTGGATCACTGCTACACTTTCTCCACCTGCTCATTAGCACTCACACAGGCATGGCACAGCATCCCAAGGAGGTACATGTGATACTAGGCATGCACATACATCCAGGATACACACAAACTCATGCATATACATAAGAAAACATCTGAATTGCTTGACTTTTACAAGTTACAGAGGCACATTGAAACTACTGAAAGTAGTACCTTAAATGTAACACTTATTATAATCTTCAAACTTAATTCTCCAAATTCAAGTCCATACCTGTGGTCAGTTCAGTGAAAAACAAGGATGTAAGTACAAGACACACTGCCCTTGTCAGCAGAAATATATCATACCACAAATTTCTGTCCAAAATGTTTTTTTGTACAAAAATGCTGAAATGCTAATTTCTCTGCGTGCTAATGTATATGTGTCAGTAAGAGACAGCTTACATTATCAGTGTGGGAATAATCTGGGTCCTAAGTGAACCATGACTTGCTGACAGTGGTGTATCACACGGTAGGTGTGTCTCAGGAAAGTTTCCACCTCTGAGCATTCCTCATGTTTTCCTTAGAGTTCGCCCAGCAGCAATTCCTGTCTTCAAAATGAATTATCAGGTTAACGGTGGAGGGCGGTGTCTTCTCTCTTAAGTCACCACCAGCCAACACCAACACTGATTGCTGTCTTGGGAATGACAGCAGACGCTAAAATGATATGGCTGGCAATTTACAGAGCTTTCGTAGCTTGTGCTAATATCACAACCACTTTGTACTAAAGTTCTTTGAGAAGTTTCAAACGAAGGACAAGTCAAGAGGTTGTGATATGTAGCACAACAAGCAAGCTAGCAGTTATATCTTTTAAACTTGCATTAAATCATTTTTTGGCCACATGGGGGCAGCGGAAACAATCTGTGAACACAACACTGACTTCACATTTTAGGTTGATAAGGCGACTTGGTTAGCATACGGTTGCCTCTCACAACCAACACATACAGAGCAATTTTAGCATTCATTCGGAGTCTTTTTTTTTGGCCAACTGGTGAATGTAACTCCAAAATTCACTCTGTTTTAGTTCTGTTTTTGGTCTCTACTGAATTCTGAGTAAAATATATGGTTCTTAAGCTGCTTAATGCTCCACTATGGCACCAGCAGGTGCCTGGACAGGTAGCATATAGCTTGCTGACAAAATCTGCAGCCAAAAACAATACTATGAGAGTGAACCAAAACAGTAACGTTGTGCACCAGAAAACCAAAGCAATGAGTTGAATGATGCTAAATAGCTCCATAGAGCTTGGAGGAATTGAACAGTCAGGTAATAATTCTCTTTGGTTTTGTCATTGCACATAGTAATTTGATTCATTGTTATTATAAAAATCTAAATTGTAGCTGCTTTAAGTTTGGTTTATATTCAAGTGAAGGCACAGTCTCTAACCCAGGATAAAAATGGGTAGAGTAAATGAAGGAAAACATGGCAGGAAAGGAGTTTCTTTCCTCCTTTCCCCTTTGTGTTTCCTTTTCTCTTCTCTTTCTACAGTGACCTCTAAATTTTCATGAGCAGAATATCCCTTATCTGAACCCTCCTCTTTCCTAGACACATCCCTGCTGTCAGCGATACTCTGCAGCCCTTCCCTCTCAGTCTCCCTCTGCCAAACCTGTGTCTGTCACACACACACACACACTTATGTCTTTCTCTCTCAATGCAGTGACCTCTAAACTGTCACAACCAAGGTATCCTTTATCTGAACTTTCTTCCTTGCTAGACACATCCCTCCTGTCAGTAAGCCCTGTCCCGTTTCTCTTTACACTTCTTCTTATCCATGCTTCTCTGCGTTACTGAATTTCAGCAATCAGGCTCACTGTATTCCAGCTTGTGCAAGATACATGAAGCATTTAATTCCTAAACAATGAATTTGTAAAAAAAAATCCTGCAGTTCTGGGCATGATATCGGTGATTATTTTAAGGTTCATAACTAATTAATAACTCAAAAAGCCTCCATATAGCATTCTACCAGTGACCTTATATAAGCAAGCTCTTCTCTTTCTACAGTGGTCATCAAGAAGCTTGTTACCATGGTTACAGTGCTGATGCTGCGTGTGAGAGACGCAGTGTTGTCCCTCTCTGTGTAGGATACAGACAGAGCCACTACTATCAGTAGACAGGAAAACA
This sequence comes from Thunnus thynnus, assembly GCF_963924715.1. Lineage (NCBI taxonomy): Eukaryota > Metazoa > Chordata > Actinopteri > Scombriformes > Scombridae > Thunnus > Thunnus thynnus. The sequence continues at coordinate 23,289,110 of NC_089520.1, read as the reverse complement.
ACCAGGCTTAGCTTAGCTCATACATGCAGGAAGGACAGCATTGACTGCAGCAACCAAGAGGTGCACTAGAAAACTACACAGCAAATATTTTTAAGCAAGTAAGCGACAGTTGAAATGATTTAATGTTTTTATTTATTTATGTTGTACGGAGTTTTATTTAAGAGGCCTTCCTGTATGAGGACCATAAAAAGGGATCTGACTCAGAGTTTCCCCCAAACTGGAGTCCTCTCTTTTATCCATGTGGTTTTAAAATCTCTCTTTTTTATTTAGCACAGATTTTACCAACAGAGATGTCAGATGTGAGGCTGTGCGTGTCACTGGAAAGCCTCTGGGTACAATAAAGTCTGCACAGCAATAACAAGCCAAGGCTGTCATATGTGGAACCAACTAAAAATTAAAGTACAACAGTCTGGGGAAGTTCTGGGGGAAGTACGTAAATCTATTCTTTTCTGGCTGAGCTGTAGATGGGAGTTGACCGTGCCAGCGCTGCTATACTGATACACTTTGTTGGCCTTGAATGTATAAGTGGACTGTCCATTGTTATAAAACATTATGTCTATTACATCGTGTGTTTGTTTCTGTTATGTTCAATGCTGGACTTTGTACAGTAGGTCCATTATAAATTGTGTAATGTCTCTGCACCAGAAGATATCATGTTTCTTTGAGACAATGGTACATAGCAAAACATTCCCTGCCATCTGTAGTAAATGAGATGTAACAACAGAAGTGGATCTCAAAGTTGCAACCTACAAAAAGTAGTTGCTCAACTAATTTTCCATGTTATAACAATAAGTTGAGAGGTATATTTTATGTGTGCAGAATTAAATCTAGATACACTAGATAGGTGTTGTCAGTTACTTTCTTTATAGTCTAATAACTTGTAGGTGTGAGTCTGGCATTAGCCACTAGATGGAGCTAGTTTGATATGTAAAGGAAGCTTTTGCAGGACTACATATGTTTGATTCAATGAGTTTGTTTAGGCTATCTAGTTTAACTTTCACACTTACAGTTGACTAAACAACATTCCACTCTCTGACACGAAATAGCATGGAGGAATATTGTCAATACACAAACTGTTGGATCGGTGTTTGACAGTGTTTCATTCACTACTGCTAACTAAGTATTACTCTTTTCTCTAATTGGTGTGTTTTTGTGCTCATCAGACTGCAGCTACACCTGTCACCTGGAGTGTGAGAGTCAGGTCCAGGTGGACTGCAACCAGAGGGACAGGAAAGAAACTCCATCTCCCAGAAGCCATTGCTCCACAGCTCATCAGCACAAGGTGAGCATTTCATATACTAATAGTGTAACATACTGTATTAGTAGGATTAGACTTACACTGATAAATAGCACAAACATTCATCTATGATTTACTGTAGTGTCAGTGTTAGTGTGTGTGTGTGTGTGTGCGTCGTGCAGAGGTGTACATGAGCCAGGACTGGGTAAGGCAGGGTTCATTCTTTTAGCAAGCCTTCAGTTTTACATAATCATCCTCCTCTTGCACAACATGCCTCTCATCCTCCTCGGCTGTCTGCTTACGAATTTATATATGCACTCATTTGCTTTTTTTGGTCACAGAATGTTCCCGGGACAGAATATGCTATGTCACATCAGCATCCAATGTACCTTCCTCTCTCTCCTCTGCCTGTTCTCTTACTCTCATGGCTTACGCTCCTGTTGGTAGTCTCCCTGCAGCCTCTGTCCTGCAGTGTGCAATTGATTTATTCAATCAGTGATTTCCTTACTTCCTCAGCTTCTTGGATTGTTCTGTGTGCTTGTGGAATATTTCAGTATTTTGAAATATAACAAGGTGTCAAGTGACACAGTTGAAACTGATCGGCGATTCAAGAACCAAAAAAAAAAAGACTTTTGTACATCAAATCTGAAATTTCAGCCATGCTTCCATACTCTCATACTGTCCGAGACGTGAGATATATCTACCAATACAGTAATTATGTAAAATTCATCCTCAAAATAATACTGCTCCCACTCTTTGTGTAAGCACGTGTGTGTGTGTGTGTGTGTACAGGATTCTGCTCTTGGCATCCCAGCCTCAGTCACCCACGCAATGTGGTCCAGCACACACACGCACACACACGCACACACACACACACATCATGCATGAGAGAGAGCTGGATAACCCTGCAAGCTTGCAGCAGAATGTTGGCAGCTACTCTGTGCCCAAGGGGGCAGATAACACAAAATTAGATCCCTGGTGATGTGCCAGGTAGTACTCTGCTTCTAGAAAGAATGAGCAAATACACACAATCATGCTGACCTGAAACATGTCAATGGAGATGGCAAGAACTGAAGCAAGAGAGGATAATGTCTGTTACTAAATGTCTTTGTCTGAAGTGCTACTACTCTCAGCAAGTTAAACGGGTGTGCAGATGAAGATAATGAGCTAAAAGTCAGAATTAAGCGAGCGTTGATGATGTCATGTCTTGGAGGTATATGAACCAAGAGCTGACACTCCCGTTTGGCTCATAGAGGACATTTGTGCTGCAGACAAGAGGAGAGATGACAGTTTATTTCCTGCGGTTCCCTACTCTCCCTTTTGCTCGCCATTATAGCTGCTCCTCTGTGTGTTGTGCAGTTGTATTCTCTTTCTCCTTTATCTTTACGGGTCCTTATTATATGTGCATCAGCAGAAATTGATCCCCTTTCCCACCAATACGCACAGACACTGCTGCAGTCACACATACATGAAGCACACAGACCTGGTTTCATCGACTTGAAGCCAGCAGGAGTGTCGTTTAGTGTGTGTGTGTGTGCGTGTGCCTGCGTGCGTGCGTGCGTGCGTGTGTGTGTAGCATCCCACCCCCTGTGTGCGCCCTTCTCCCGTAGTGATTACACTGATGGAAGCGAGGAGCAGAGCTGCAGGTAATCAGTCTTCAAACCTGACAGACACCCGATGAAATGATGACATACAGTCCCTGCCATCCTAAAGCTCTCCTGCAGCATATAGGTTTACGTACAGTGTAATCCTGTCTGAGTAGATTTTAAAATCATATTACACACACAGAAACAGCGTGTGCAGACAGATGCACGTATGCGCAATCAATCTCAGCGGTGACGGGGGGCATTAGCAGCTTTTTGATGAGAGGGTCACTGGCGGAGTCAGAGGGCAGATTGAAGGGTCAGTGTAAGGTTAGAGGTCGCTGTAATCTCTATTGTGAGGGCAATCATTCATTATTTTCTTGATCTCACTTTAAGTACCACAAGCCCACCTCTCCACCAACAAACTACTGGTGATAGTGCAGCTGTGGAGTTTTTCTGCACTGTATCTTTCCCTGATTGGCTTGACTTTTAACAGATTAGTCCTAATTATAGCATGGGTCTACATAAAACCCACATGTTTACGATGGTTGTGATGGTTTCTAGTGAATCTCTGCATGCTGCAGCAGAACGTCACAAGCAGAGCAGCCATCTTCCCCAGTCTCTACGCTGCTTCCTGTCAGTGCAATTCTGCTGCTCTCATGTATGTAAAACAGGAGCTGTGAGACTTCATATCTCTCACTCATCAGCGTTTCTCTCTCTACTTACCCATGTCTCTCTCTATCTCTCCCTCGCCTTCTGTAAGAGGAAGTGGCCGTGCTCTGCAGGGTGCAGTAGCTCGCAGGAAGAGAGAGAGAGAGAGAGAGAGAGAGAGAGCAAGTGGAGGGAGAAAGGGGGAGGGTGTTTGCACTCAACCACAGATGGTTGAGCAAGGCTGCAAGAGAGTGAGGGAGGAAAACGTACAAAGACAGAGAGAGAAGAGAGGAGAGGGAGGACAAGAGTAAGAATGAGAAGCTGAGTGGGAGGCATCTGTCTCTCTGGTAGTATTGCCAAAGCAACGGATAGAAGTGGAGAGAGGAGGAGCTCAGGGTTTGTGAGCGTCTTGTCGCTGCAACCAAAAGATCTTCTGTCGCTGTTTACTCTGGATGGATGCTCACACACATAAACGCCGGCATAATTGAGCTGCCGCTGCTCCTGCAACAACCGGGGACTTGAACCAGACCTGTAGCCGTGTGTTTGATCGCTGTTGTGTGAGACACAGAACAGGACGAAAGCAGGATGTGGTATTGCCTACATGTCTGTATGAGCGTTTGTTTGCGGGTATAACAGGTGCTCTCAGGTGATCAGCGTTAACTTGAAACCAAGCTGTAAACTGACTCCATAATGCCAGTATGTGCCTGTGTGAGACAGTTACGTGCTGTGTATGAGCGTGTGCATGTTTAGCTGCGAATGACCAGGTGCATATATGGTATCTGTGTGTGTGTGTGACACCGGCGTCAGAGCAACACACACACGCATCAGGAGGAAGTGACACGTCTGTACTCGCTCTCGGATTTCCTGGTCCCCTCTCCGGTGGCACGCCAAGCGCCGAATCTGAGTCAAGCTCACCTGTCTCGCCCTTACAGGTGGGACTTAAACTCTCTGGATGCCTCAGCAGAGGAGCACTGCCTTTTTCCTGGATGAGCACAGGACGGTTACATGCGTGTAGACTCTGACCGTGGCTGAGTGTCACATCAGCCCCGCATTTTGAGATAAACCAACACTTCCTCAAGCCCTCAGCGTGCTGGTCTGGTGCTGCTGAGCTGGTGCCAGAGGACATCCCCGGACCTCTCCATGACTGTCAACACAGTGCTGACCCCCTCCATGACTAGCAGTAACAGTATGAGCAGCGGGTACTGCAGCCTGGACGATGAGAGCAGTGAAGACTTCACTTTCTTCACAGCCAAGACCTCGTTCTTCCGCAAGCCCAAGCATGCAGCGAAGGTACAGAAACGTTACAAGACTCTGACACATAGATTGATTATATGATAGGGGTAAAACAAACACAGATGGGTCAGGCAGATCGTGTTTCACTTGGGCTGAGAAACAAACTGCCATTTCTATCAAAAACATGCATCCAAAAAGCAGAAGTATTAAGAGGAAGTGGTGATGTTTGTGCACGCCTTAGTAGGCCTGTAGGTGTGTGTGTGTGTGTGAATGTATGTGAGAGTTTAGGAAGAGGTTACTCTCATACATCTATTGTGTAACATTGATCTGCCGTCCTGTCAGCCTTGTTCATCAACCTTGATGCCTTTTGGCAGCTCGTTTATCATGTGAGTGGCTAGCATAGATTTAGCATCATAGTCTGAAAACACTATTTAGAGGGTGAAGGCGAGAATGTTCCGGATCATACTGCTGGGTGGTTTCATCTCAGACTGTTAACAACAGTCAGCAGAGATAATGCGTTTGAAGTGTTTTAACACAGATACAGAGTTAATGACAGCCTATAGATTCCATAGAGGCTTCTTCTCTACAATGCGTGGGTGAGGTTTCTGTGGAAACTAAGCTGGTACTTTTGCATTAGAATGTGTTTGCATGTGTGAATGTGAATGTGTGTGTAGGGCAACTACTTAACTGTAGCAAACCATTTTCCTTGTTACCATAGCAACTGATGGTTTTGTTAGCACTCTGTACACACTTCCTGAGATTTGGTTTTGGTCTACGGTACATTTGCACGTAATTGTGTCATGTTCCAAAACAGCATTATATACTACTGGCTCTGCAGGGTGTTAGGTGCTGCTTCTTTTGTTGTTGGGGCTTGTGCCATGGTGCACAGTATGTGATTGATTGATTTTCTATAGCAGAACAGAGAGAAAGGATAAAAAGAATGAGAGTATCTAAGTGTTTCTGGTTGAAATGACTTAAACTACGTTGACATTTACATTCATGCAAACATGCTGAGCCCTCTTCTTTCTGCCCTTGTCCTGGCAGTGCCTTTGGTGTCTGATTTGGAGAAGGTATAATCTCTGAATAATTGACCAGCTGTGTTGTCAGCGTGTGGAGTTAGGGTTGCTGCCATGCTGAGACAGAAGGGTATTGGGGTTAGCTTGTTTGGAGCTGCCAATGCAGATATTGCCAGCTGATGGAGCCTTATTTCTCTGGTAGCCCAAGGAAAATGGTTTGAAATATAATATTAGCAGCACTGTCAGCTACTGAACAGAGGAGGTAATGGCTTTCCATCCTCAAACTGCTAAGAGTCTTCTGAGCAGAACAGCTAAAAGTATCCCTGCAGTGCACTGCATCTTCCTGGAGCTAGTGTCCTGTTTTTTTTCCCCCTCTGTTTGAATATGAAAAGGAGATATGCAAAGAAGTGTGTGGCATTCTGTGAACAGAGGTACTTTGTATATAAGGCATTCAATATCGGTCACTGTGTAAAGCCTGCTTGTGCCCACTTACTTAAACAGACACACATCAATACACACAGGGAGACACTTACATTCATCAAAACTGTGAAAGGGGACTTCAGATCCTCTTTTCTTTATGAATTATTTCCAGAGCTGAGCCTTTTGCTCCAGATAAGCCGGCCAGCTTTAATGTGTTTTGTGTGCATGTATGTGTGTGTGTGTGTGTGTGTGTGTGTGTTCACTGTAGAGTAGTGGGTATGTGCATTTTTCTCTGGTCTGCTTTATGATGCAGTGTAAATGAACGAGGTACATCACTTTTGGTGATATAAGATATATTCCCACATACACATGCAGGTTGCACACCATATAGACAGCCTCATACATAATACACAGCACACATCTGACAACACTGGTCGGAAACAAAGATTGTCTGTTGTGTGTAGAGGTGGACTCAATATTGTACTCATGTACTGTATTACAGTAAGTATTGTTTTGAAGCACTGGTGCTTAGCATGAGTATTTCTATTTTTTACAACTTTACACCTACTCCTACACTACTCTGCATTTCAGATACACTGTCAGATATCAGATTTTTAAGTGTATTACTTTTTTTTCTGAGGGAGTGTATGTGTGTGTTTGTGGGCATGCATTTGTACTTGTATTACTCATCTAGTGGGGACATAAACTGTTTACATAGTCACGTTGTGGGGACTCACCTCACAAAGCAAGTCTCCATCATGTAAATAATTAAATTTTAGGGTGAAGACTTGGTTTAAGGTTAAGGTAACTAAGGCATGTAGCGGTTAATGTTAGAATAAGGGTGTTAGAAGTGATGGAAACACGACTGCGTGTATGTGTGTACTCTTGGCAGTGGCACACAGCAGTCTCTGAGCTGTGAAATAGAATCAGTGTGTGTGTTCCCGATCATGCGTCTCATCCTCGACACTTGACCCAGTAAAGGCGTTTTATTCAACTCACGCTGTGATCAGTATGTGTGTGTGTGTTTGTTTTTGTGCGTTGTGTGCATGTACATGTCCATTTGTTAAAAATATGTCCACATTACTTATTTTGTATCATCTGAGTATTGTGAGTTTAGTTCTTACAGCACTCTTCATGTCCTCAGACTTACTGGCCAGTTGTAATGGATCCCAGAGTCTACTGTTACCTGAAGATCACGATCACAATCATACACACACACACTTGCAGGTTTGACTGACAAAGTCAAGAGTGACTTCAAGTTAACAAAAATGTGGTCAGATAATACACACGCACGCACACATACAGGTTTGGCACACAGATTAATACCGATTACTTAGCAGAGACATTTCAAGCAGTCATATGACCTCTCTTGTCTGATCTCATCAGAGTGAGAGCATCGACAATTACTCATGTCACCCCGAGCAGTGCGTGTGTGTGCATGTTTGCGTGCATGTGCAGCATGCACGCAAACATGCATGTGTTTGTCACCCTTATGTAACAAGCCTGAAGCTTACACATTTAAGCTGCCTTACATCTTTCTGAATCACTCTAATAAGCTGGATGACATGGCCTGCGTCTATCTCCGTCACCTGCAGTGTCATTACTGGCAGGAAGGTGACAAAACATTTGGCTGGAACACTTATTTTCAAATATTTTAGTTTGAGTCATCATATGACTTGAGTAATGAGAACATATTCGTACATCGGCTGTGTCATCATGTGCTTTGTTTACTAGGGTGCTCCGTGCCACACAATATGTCTGTTCAGTGACAATTAAAGAAATAAAGTGTGAAAATGAAAGTTTGTTGGAGCACTAAATACTGCAAAACCTGTTGGTTTGGTGTATGAGATTGGAAAAGTTTAGACAAAACACATAAGATACTGCTTTAACCTACAATCAGATAACTTGCTATGTTTCCCCAAGAAGTAAAAACAGTCTTGTTACCTTGCATATTGATAGTCATTAGTTAACATAAATAGTTAACATCTGCAAACAATGATCTATTGTGGGAATGTGAAGCACTTTCATGTCGTAAATTAGATCACTTCACAAGAACATTGACCAAGGTGCTAGTTCCCCTATAAGAGAGATTAACCACAGATAGTCCATGTGAGGACTGCGCAATCGTACACAGCGTTCACATCTTTCTGTTTCTGTCCGTGTCTTGCCGGTCATTCGCTTCTCCATGGCCTGGTCCAAGTCAGGGTGGTGTCCCAGGACTTTGTGGAACTCACAGGGGCGGAAACTGCACTATTGTCCCTCTCTATTGTCCTCTGGCCAGTGGTCACTCTCACTGGTATGCAGAAAGGGAGGGCAGGGCAGGGCACTGCCTCGGATACATTTAGAAACTCTTATACAAACACAGGAATTCCTGCAAGGTTCTTTTTCACTTTGTTGCCTTTGACTAGGAAGGAATTTTAGATGCTTGTCAACTCCTCCATAGCCCTCAGATTCTTTCCCTAACCTCTGATTGCACTGACTGTACACACTGTTATCAACAGAGTTTCATTAAATGGATGGGTTATTTTAGTATTTGGAGACTAGGGTAAGGTAGGGTTGCCTCCTAATTAAAAGGGATTTCAATGACTGATTTTGGTTTTACTTTGCCATAACAGACTTGGCTTCTTTCACTGTAGTTTCAGTGCAGTGTGGGTGTTTACCATGATAGCAGGGGCATAATTGCACAGAGGAGTGGCTGATAATAAGCACAGAAGAGAGATAAAAGCAGCAACAAAAACAGCGAGCTATGTTGCAAATCAAGTCATACATGCAAGCACATTCTGAGTCCTGACATTTATCTCTAGCCTTGAATTTTAAATGTTATAATGTTATTGTGTGTGTGTGTGTGTGTGTGTGTGTATAATGTTTATTACCACAAGGTGCCCCAGTCTATATGCGTGCATACACACAGATACACACACATACGCTCATGCACACTGCCTCTGTGTTTAATGAAATGGTGACTTCATCACACAACCTGAGGACTCCCCTACAGAGATGATTCCTGCCCTGCATTTCTCTTTCTCTCACGCTCTCTCACACACACACACATAGTCTCTCTCTCTCTGCCCCAGAAAATGCAAACGAACAGGAGAAAGAAGAAAAAAAAATGCTATTGTGAGATAGAGAGGATGCATCCCTGTACTATAAATAACCCAGTCAAACTCTGTGTTGCTAAGGCTGGCTCAGCAGCCTCTCTTTCATCATTCCTTACCCCTTACTCGCTTCTTTCACTGCCTCCCTCCTCTTTGACTCCCCCTCTCCCTCCCCTTTCTCTCACATTACTTTTTCTGCCATCTGTCTCTCACTCTCAGTCACAGAAGGAAAATGAGTAAGAGTAAAAAAAGAGGCAGCTCTGTCAATGTTCTTGTGCTGTGATGCTGAATGTGTGATTTGCTCCATTCACAACATTTCCTGTACCCATGTAGAGCACACGAGCTGAAGAGTTGTGTAAGCATGCTGAGGAGGAAGAGATAGCAAAGTGTCTCCATGAATCCCCATCAGCTACAGTCAGAGCAGCAGCTCTTCCTCTCAAGGCGTATAAAGATGGAGTCTAGCATTGTTATCTAGGAAGACCACAGAGTGCAGGGACCAGGCAAAGATGCTGCTGAGTATAGTTTTAACCAAATATGACACCTGATATGTCAGTCAGTCCACTTTTAAGGTGCACAGAGTGGAAGGGCTACATATGATTATATCTTTTCATAAACTTGAGCAAAGCAAGCAAGAGTGTTTGTTTTCAACACAACTGATGTGAGAGGTAGCACCATCTGCTGGTTAAAATGGAGCAGTGATGATACCAGTATTCTTGACACTTTTATTACTGACTTTAATGCTCTCTCTCTCTCTGCCTTACAGACGCATGAGGCAAAGGAGGAAGAGGAGAGAGGGACAAAAGACCTGTCGGAGGAAGAGGTGCGGACCAGGATAAATGCATATAACGCTCAAGTCTCTGAGAATGGCATGAAACTGGTGAGTTTTGAGCACATTATTGCTGGTGAATGTATAATGTCAAACTAACAATGGAAGTGGATGTTTCGAGCTTCCTCGCTTTCTTAATTTCATGAATAGAAACAGGAAGTTGAGCTGGGGCACAGTGTTGCGAGAAATAATACAAAAGTAGGATATCAGTATGAAAGAGATCAGTGGTATTGATTAGAATTCTCATCCACAATAAAAGGTGCACACTGAAGTCATCATTAAGGATACATGATTTCTCAGAAAATGTCAAATAGAAGAATGTACATTTTATGTCTGTTGGTTTTTATTGATACAGTAAATATGTAGTGAAATAAATCAATTTTCCATGTTTTTGTGACTCTAGCAGCTAGCAGCTAGCCTGGCTATGTTTGAAGGTAACAAAATCAGCACCTTGAAAGCTCACTAATTAACATGTTATAACTTGTTTGTTTAATCCACACACAAAATAAAGTGTAAAAAAAAAAAAAAAAAAAAAAAAAAAACAAGTTGTGGTTTTATAGGGGATTTGCATGGGTCTATTTCTTAGAGAGGCGCAGGTACTTTCCAGAGTATTATGTTAATTAGTGGGCAAAGTAAATGCTGGTAGGCAGATTTTTTTAACCTTTCGACAGAGCCAGACTAGCTGTTTCTCATTCTTTATTGTTTTTGTGCTAAGCTAAGCTAACCAGCTGCTGACTGTAGCTTCATATTTAGACATGAGAGTGATATTAATCTTATCATCTAACTCTCGATAAGAAAGAAAAAAAATGACAAACTGTTCCTTTAATGACCCCCATTCAGTACTTCCTTTCAGTCCCACTGCACTATAATACACATATCAACACTGACATGTTATCCCCTCTTGATGTCTGTTTCTTTCTCTCTCTCTGTTCCAGGCTTCAGACGGATCTTACACAGGTTTCATTAAGGTCCATCTGAGGCTCAGTCGACCAGTCACAGTCCCCGCTATAGAGGCGGAGAGCACAGAGGGAGCATCCAGGCAGACGGGTGGCCGCAACCGAGCACCGTCAGAGGACCACAAAGGGACGGACTGTGGGCAGAGTGAGAAGAGAACATCCTTCTACCTACCAAGCGACTGTGTTAAGCAGCTCCACATCAGCTCTGTGACCACAACCAGACAGGTCATCGAGGGCTTGCTGAAGAAGTTCATGGTTTTGGACAATCCCCGCAAATTTGCATTGTACAGGCAGACGCACCGAGATGGGCAGGGTGAGGGAAAAACACTCCTAGTTGCTGGCTCATTCACAGAAAACACCAGATGAAATAGACAGCATTGAAAAAATGTTTTTTTTCTCTTTTTGTCAGATCTGTTCCAGAAGCTTCCTCTGTATGAGCGACCTCTTCTTCTGAGATTGATAGCAGGGCCTGACCCGCTGCAGCTCAGCTTTGTCCTTAAAGAAAATGAGACTGGAGAGGTGGAGGTGAGAGAACACACATTCACACATTTTGTCATATTTTTCTCACGCTCAATTCAATTCTTACATTCTTTATCTGGCATGAAAGGGGGAATTACAGGCTGCTGAGGCGATATACAGTTTGAGAGACGTTCATAAGGCTAGTAACAAAAAAGTAATAATTATGTGCAATAGTGTAATAATCTGTTTCTTCAACAGTGGCATGCATTCTCTGTCCCTGAGCTACAAAACTTCCTCGTAATCCTGGAAAAGGAAGAGGCAGAACGTGTGCGAACAGTGGAGAATAAATACTCTGTGTACCGACAGAAGCTACAGCAAGCCCTACAAAAACATGACCCCTGACCCCCTCACCTGTTACCTTATGACCTCAACCCAGGGAGAGACTGACCCTTTGAACGCTGACCCCTCAAGACCCCGTGATCTATTCAGAGACTGGAGCCGGAGCTGAACTTGTCTCCAAACTCCACATATACACAAAAACATACATGCACACACATCCACAGATGCATACCCTTTCTCAGGACGCATACAAGTCCCCCCCCCCCCCCCCCAGCCCTCTACCCCCACCCCCACCATGCATACATTGGCTCCCTGAGGAGAGAATTAGGGGGTTGAAAGCGACGCGAAAGGCTGCAGGGTGTGTGGACTGCTAGCAGGTCTTCATTGCCAAGGACACACACACAGAAAGATCTGTAACTCCAGTTTGAGATCTTATTTGGGACTGAAATGAATCAGTGGTGTTTTTAAAGACTCCCTCTTCTTCTTCTGCTACTGCTGCTGCTACTGCTACTGCAAGTGTTACTTATGCATGAGTCTCTCTCAGCTCATCCCCCTCCCCACCTGCACACAGAGTTAGAATTAAAACAGAAGGCATGATTCCCTTTTCAGCATCTCTTTGGAATGGACGGACAATCATACTGAGTGTTTGTTTTTTTGTTTCTTTCATTGAAAGTTTGGAACTGATGTATAGAATCTCACAACGAGATGTATTATTTTTGTTGCTGGAATATGAGATGTGTGGATTTGTGCGAGAGGTGTTTAGAGTGCGGGTTCGAGCACTGTCTTATCAGTGCTGATGCTTAAGTAAGAAGAGTTTTGAGTAAGGTGTTAGAACAGAGAGGAATGCAAGGGTAAGAGAGCGAAATCCATTCTCTGATTTTTCTCAGGGAGCATGTGTTGAGCAAAGAGAAAAGAAGGAAAGAGAAGCCTCTTCCACCTTAAACCATCCCATTTTAGCCCACTTGGTCCAAAATCTCCACCTGTTGTATCTGTTTTTATCATCTCACATTCCAACTTTAACAAAAAGGCTGTCAGGTGCTTCGCTGACAGAGAGATCTTCAATCAGACCCAGTTACCACCCCTCGCCCTGCTCCTCCAAACAAACAAACACACACAAAACTAACCTCTCCTCAGATGATAACTGTGATTTCATCGTCATTTCTCCCTTCTTAAATCCTGATCTCACCAACCTTGCATGAACTCCACCTGCAAATGAAGCCCTCTGAGTGAGGTGATCCACATACCTTTACCGACTTATCATTTTCCTTTTACTGTCCTTGACACATGGCTTGTATTTGAGTGTGAGAGGATTTTTTTTTTTTACACCAAAGCTCAGAGGGACAGATCTATTGAGAGGATTTTAAAGTGATGAGAGATTTTTATTGAATTAAAGGTGGTGTATGTAAAAAAAATGAAACCAGCTTCTGTTTTGCACATGTAGATGCAGGTCACTGAACAGCCCACAACGGGGCTGGGCATGCATTTCTATTTTTCTTTTCTTCTATCTGCACACCTTCCACCCTCCCCACACCCCAAAAAAACACACAAAAAATATATGAAATTCATGATAATGGCTATGATGTACCAATGATGTGTTTGCAATGCATATGTATTATGTAGACACTGGAAAAAGAGTAACAAGGTTTAACTTTGTTGTTGTTACGATGAATATCAATATTCTTATTCTTTTGGTATCATTCCTTCTGGTTGGTGTGTGTGTGTGTGTGCTCATCTAGGGCAGTGAGGATAATGTGAATAGTGTTTTATATAATGAGTGTCTGTGTGTTATCAGCGCTCCCTCATTTGGCCTCACTTATTAAGTATTAAAACATGCATTGATATGCATATGTAATATACTACATTACAACTGCAAATTAGGTTGTTGGATAAAAAAAAAAAATATTCGGCATGCACGTATCATCAAATTAATGCATTTAACCAAAGCATTTAAACAACTTTCACATACTCATATGTTCCGTCATTTATTTCGTAGAAAAACTGATAAATGAGGCCAATTGTCCATAAGCACATGCTTCTCAGTCAACCCAAAACGTGCTCATTTTTTTAGCACCACCACCCAAAGCCCAAGCTGTTCCTGCTGGCAGTGCCTTTTGTTTCATGTGCCCCTGTGTACCTATGTACAGAGTGTTTCTGCACACAGGTGCCTGAGTGTATGTATGGGTGCTTTTGCATGTGTGCAAATTTGTGTTCGTTGGGTGGTGTTGTACATGTCATTTTTCTTTCTGCCCCTTACCCTTAACACTCATTTGTCTTTCCAGCCTACCTTACATGTATGTGCGTATGTGTGTGTGTGTGTGTATGTATGTGTGTGTGTGTGTGTGTGTGTGTGGTGTATGCCGTCTGCGTGTTATTTATTTCATGGTTCACACCATCCACATGTCAAAGGATGTTGAGACTTAATGCTTTTTTGCAATTTATTTTGTTTTATTTGAAGAAGTGTGTATAAATATATCAGTAGAACTGTACAGAATATCAAAATGAAATAAAAAGATCATCCCTTTATGGAAATGTTCTTGTGTCTGTATCCTTGTGTCTGTTGCTCCTACATGGTTTTATTGGAGGCCTTACAGCGGTATGAAACCTTGCTCGGGGTCATGTTGCTGAGACCTCTTTTGCATTTTAAGTTGACTTATATTTCAGTGTTTCTCTACGTCATGGCTCACTGTGTGTAGGTCTTCGGCTTGAGCAGAGACACGCTTCATGTAGGTCTTTATCGCATTAGTTTCTCACACGTTTCTCAGAAAACCATGATGTGTGTCCTTGAAGAAAAGCCCTGACAGATGTTTCTCAGTTATCTTAAGTGACCGGGCAGTTCTATAGAAGCGGGTTGGCTTACAAAAAGCAAAGAGCTCATACACTAGTTCCACTTCCCCATTTTGGTCTTCCCGGCAGAAGTTGCTTTCGACTACACACTAAATTCCAGCTATCAATGAATAAATTCATTAACATGTTGCAGAGTTAGATAAATGGAATTTATTTGCTTGTTTACACATTAAAGGAGATAGATGTGCACATCCTGCTTAGCGCTGAGCTTTTACTTCACATTTCTTCCAGCTTGTATTGTTTTCAAATCACCAGCAGGTGGCGATACTTCAACCAAACAGCAAGTGAACATTGAACATACTGTATAACTGTATTTTTGTGTGATTTTGTTTTCATATGTTATGATGTGATTGACAGGAAGAATCATTTCAATTCAGCTGTGACACTTACATTTTCAAACAACAATACTACCCCTGATATTGTTGATTTTAGGTTGATTCTGTGGTCAAAAGGCATTCAAAATAAATTGTTAAGCCAATAAACCCACAGGTGTCAGTGTCTGTCTCAGGGGTGTGAGACCAAATACAGCCAGAACACCCAACCCCCCACAAGGACCTATAGGGAGCTTTGCACCTGGTCCCATCTTTTGCTGTGGTTGTAAATTCACTAGCTGTGATTAGAGTGGTGTTTGGTCCTCACACTTACACCTTGAACCCCTTTTGAGAGGAAAGTCCAATGAGCAGATCAATTTATAGGTAGTGTGACCCTACTCCCTCTATACACCACCATCTAAGAATAAGCAGCATGGTCAAGCTGGCCTTAAGGCCTGAAACTGTGTCATTATGCTTATTTATGGCAGCAAATATAGACAGACCCCTCTTCTCACCTCTGAGAAAGAGCTAAGATTAGCATCACCCTCCGGCCAGCATGTATCACTGTCTGAATTTAGCCTGTTCCCCTTCTCATGCCGGCCCGATCTCACTCTGTCTGTCCTCTGCCCTGCTCCTAACTATATCTAGCCCTGTATAGATCTCCATACCCTCTCCAGTTTCAATCCACAGTTCAGCTTTCCTGAGAGGGTATGCAAAGTGAATGACCAAAAGCACTGTGTGGGTCTGAAGAGAAGTCATACTTCGCCCTAGGGCTGCAACTAACGATCACTTTCATTATAAGTTATTCAGTTATTTTCTTGATTAGCCTAATCGAGTAATCGTTTGATCCGAATGTCAAAAAATAGTGAAAAATGCATAGTTATTACCTCCTAAAGGCCAAGTGGACATCTTAAAGGATAGGTTCACATTTTTTCAAGTCTTTCCAATGCCCTAATGAACACTGACACATTTTTTTCTTGCTGTGATCATTCACCCTGCTCATACGGGCCATTAAGAGATCAATTCATAGTGCACTTTCAGTGTAAGTGATGGGGGACAAAATCCACAGCCCTCCCTGGAAAAGTTTATTTGAATCTAATATGAGCTCATCAGCCATCCAAGACGCCTGGAGCCTTATGTTATCTTCAAATAAATTTTTGCTTAAAATGAGGACTGTGGATTTTGTCCTATCACTTACATTGAAAGCACTTTTGGAGAGGATCTCCTAATGGCCAGTATGAACAAGAGGAATGATTACGGAGAGCAAAACCTGTTTAAATGTTCATTTGGGCACATGACTATTGTTTTAAGACATGGCTTGAAAAATTGGGAACCTATCCTTTAAAATAGTCCGGTTTTCTGTTACCAACAGTCCAAAAGATATTCAATTTACATCAAGGAAACCAGCAAATGTTCACATTTGACAAGTCAGAATCAGTGAAAATTACCAAAACAATTATTCGACTATCAAAATAGTTGCATCTCCATCAACTATAATATGCATCAGTAAACTGGCTGTATATACTGTACATAACCACCTATTATATGCATGTAACATCTTTTGTCATCATTTAATATCTATCTCATCACTCCTTACACTCTTCACTATCCTGTTTACACTCCACAGAATCAGTTTCACCGGTATGTAGTCATATAGTGTGTAAGTACACTGAGAGCCACTAAACCTGAGTCAAATTCATTGTATGTGTAAACATACTTAATAAATTCTGATTCTGAACTAATCAATTAATTGACCACTATGAATTTTGTAAAAATAATCGGCACATATTGGCTTCTGTTAGTCTTATAACAGAGCAAATGCACACAGTCAGTATACTGACAAGAGTCAGTATAAACACACAGTTCATACCGAGTCTTGTGCAGTGCGAGGCTCTGCTCCAGGTGGACGCTGCGGGGCGCCCTTCTGCTTTGTCCTTGCTTGCACGCTAAGCACCGCCCTGCTCCCCTCTCTCTGTTTGCCTGCTGCACGCTAAGCACCGCCCTCCTCTCGCCCTCTGTTTGCCTGCTACACGCTAAGCACCGCCCTCCTCCCTCCCTCTGTTTGCCTGCTGATTCCGGACTCCGTGAAGACGCCCTTAGCAACAACACACAGCAGCGTCGAATAAGATACTCGTAACGCAGACAGGACGGATTAAACACCACCGCTTTATTGCACCGACTACAGGTGAAGGCTATTGTCCGAAGGGGATGCCTCGGTTGTTTCTGCAGTTGAACATGGGGCGTGAGTTCAGCTAGCGAGAAGCCCCAAGCTGTCCCGAAAGGAGGGCAATTCCGGGGGGTTCAACGAGTGGTAGCATCGCTGTTTGCTAACCGGGAATAAGCACGGGAATGGTGCTCTGGATCGACTCACTGTACCGACAGAGAGAGGCGAGGGGCACACGGGTCAGACCACCAAGCTGTAATAATTGGACTCAAACTATTTTTAAGAGAGGGAGCGGCTCTCCAGCGGACGATTGTTTTTGTGGCTGTGCGAGCTAGCTGGCTGGCTAGCTGAGGGAAACGACCCCCACCACCCGCCTGCTCAGGTTTTTCCAACTGCAGCCAAGGCTAATGTTAGCCAGCACACTGAACACACAAGTGTGCGGTTTAAATAAAAAACAAGGATAAATTACAGTTAAAATCAAGGAGAAAGCTAGCTAACCCCGAAGGAGGAAGATAACCCGAGTTAGTTCAGGAGAAAGCATAACTCCGGGGTACTTTAGCAAACACGCACGGCAAAGTTTTAAATGCTATTAGCTAAGCTGGCTACGTGACTCTACTTTGAATCTTTGTTTCACACGTTGTTTTTTTTTACTTTGGATTTTTTTTCACTTCGGATGCTGGCATCACATTTTAAATGCAATCATGATGATAATAAGCAGAAAACCAGAGGGCCCAATAGCAACAGGTAACCTCAACAAAGTGTTTCAAGTCCCTTTTTTGTTTTCTAAATGTTGTATTGCATGTTTGCTTGCTTGTGTTTGATGTATAGGTTGTTTTAAACTGAGCTGAAAAGAGATTTCATGTTCAAGTTAATCAAATACTAGCTGTCAGCATGTCGTGGCTTTAGTTTCATACTCAAGCAACTCGTGGCATTTACATAAATATCTTGTGTCTAAAATGGCTTTGATTGACAAATTTTTTTCTTAGCTCCAGGCTTTACATGTCACGTCGTGTCATTCCGTAGACAGAACGGACAGATGTAATAAATGTCATAATGCAGCCCCTGTCTTACAAGTTGTAAACATGTTTTCTTTTGCTTTGATACTCTGTTTCCATCACGAGACTTCTTTCTCTAAATGTTTTGGAAGAGAGTCCAGGAAGCGCTGCGTGATTTTTACGTCTTCCCAGTAAGCAATAATTGTCTTATCAAAAGTATGATAAGAGTTTACAACCGCAGCACCTTCCTTGTAGAAACTGTTTTGGATTTTGTACCATGGCTTTCATTGTTGATAAGCAGCTTGTTATTGTTTTATACGTATATGGGCGCTGACGTCATCTTTGTTTCATTCTGTTTTGTGTGTTTTTGATTACTAGCATTTTTTAACTTATGCATATGAGGAAATGTAAGATATGTTTTTTACATTGCTCTCAAGCATTTGGCAAAGCCTAGCCTGTAGCCTATGGTGTACATTGGACATATTGTCTTTAAGGAGACACTTTCCTGAATACTAGGAAGAGGAAGACAATAACCTGTGACTTTATCTCACTGGCACGTTTAATGACACATGATCTGCTGTTTATGTGTTTGCTTGAACCTTGTTCTCTACCCTTCACTGTACAAAGAAAGGGGGGGGGGGGGGGTTCCCGTGCGGAGAGCTGAGCACCAGGTGGACATAGTAGGCTGGATGTTTGGTTACTTAGAAGTTTGGGCTCTGTCTCATGTTTTCTTTCCCGGTAAAGCTTGGACAACAAAATCAGATGCTGTACAGAAAGTACTGAGCCCCCACTGAGTGATTAGGAATTTGCAGAAGGCTAATGGGGTCTGTGCTTGCCTAATATTGTGTGTGTGGAGCCCTAATGCCTCTGTTTGCTGTGCTGTGCAGGTCTAATGCGTCTGTATCTAGGCAGCAGGTCTAATCTGTCCCGGAGCTGCTCTGTTCACTAGAGACATGGGCTCTGACGCACCTGCACATGGTTACGACACTCTCAGGAGCTTGTCAGAGAGAACACCAAACCTGCCACAGTTTTGGGATTTTGCTAATGATCTAACCTGATACAATAATAATATAAATGGCTTATAGGCTACTCAACCTCATTTGAAGCTATCAGACAGAGATTAATACTGGCAGCTTACTTCCATTGCAGTACAAACTTGTGTTAGCTAAACGACTGTTGCAGCAAACAGCCGGCTGATGGGGTTTGTCATTTGAGTAAGTGGCTTCCTCCTACAGTCCCAAATGCCGCTCTCATCCATCTACTGTCTGTATCATCTCGCATTAGGTGTTTGGCTCAATGCCACCGAGGTGAGTGCGCGTGCACAGCACTATTGAATGACAAGCACCCGCATCCTTCCATATGAGCTCTATTTCTGAGCACACCTGGTGTGAGCAGTACATGACTCGGCCTGAATGGACAGATGGGCAGACGGAAAGATGCTGTCGTCACAGAGGCATCTGTTACCCCCATTAGGCCAATAATACCACTTGCAGCGCTAGCGATCTGGGACCCTAAGCCCTATCTAAGCTGGTCAGGTCGGAGCCCTGGACTTGGATACAATGTATTGGACACAATAGATACAATGGATGAATCTGCTAATAATGGGCTTTTCACAGTAAATGTGGGTTAGGATGTTGTGGCAGACAATATGCATCCCTACTGGTTTACAGAGAGCAGCGTGTAGTGGGCTGTCCTGCTGAGGTTAGCTCCAGGGGTTTGTTGGGTCACACCATGTCATTTGTTTTAGTCTCAAGGCAGTTATTGGACTTGATAGGTTGACTGATGAAATAATCAATGGAACTTTGCCTCGTCGGAACAAACAAGGGATTGTCTGCCTCTTTGGAGAAGATTAGATTGCATTCTGTAGACTTTTGGACGTCATTCTCAGCCTTGATCCTGTGTTGCAGATTTGATGATTCCACATTGTCACACTGATTTATTTGTTCTTCTTTGTCCCCTCAGCACGCCATGGTGACGGCCTGTATGACTCGTACATGAGGACAGACCACATCCTTAAAGACGAGGCGGATACAAACAGTCCGTCTGGGCTGCCCCCCATGCCCAAACACACAGTAAGTATACGCACAAACACACACACACGTACACACAGAGCCAGTAAAGCCCAATTTCCTGTGCTGAAGCACGCTCCGTCTCCAGACATCCTGTTCCTCAGAGAGATATTCCCCACTCAGCCCTGTTCCTGTTCATCCCGTTTGCTCCCGCCCCTTTCCTCGGTTCAGTCTTCAGCAAGGTGGTTAGCTTATCTTTTATCTTGTCTCCAACCTGTGTAATTCAGTCAAGTCTTTATACCATTCAGTTTGAATACCGTAACATGATGTGAGTAATATTGATTGACTGCCTGAGGGTACACGAGTTCTCCATGACTGTGTCAGATTAGCTAACATGAAGTAGCCATTTTGTCTCTGCAGCTAAAGTAAATACAGAGAGCCATCAGCAATTTACAGCCTTGTGAACTTTTGTAGTTTGAATGTGCAAAACAATGTATGTCACTGTTCAAAGGATGTAAATTTGCCACTGTATATTGACATACTGTATGGTCTTAATTAGACTGGAACAATTAATCAATTAGTCGGATCAACAGAAAATTAATCGCCAACTATTAATGATAATATTAATGATAATTGATCAATTGTTTCGAGTCATTTTTTAGTAAAAAATGCCAAAAATCTCTGGTTCCAACTTCTTAAATGTGAATATTTTCTGGTTTCTTTAGTCCTCTGTGATAGTAAACTGAATATCTTTTGGTTGTGGACTGTTGGTGGGACAAAACAAGACATTATAGGTTGCATCTTGAGCTTTGGGAAATGACCGACGTTTTTCATCATTTTCTGACATTTAGTAAACCAAACAACTAAACGATGAATTGAGAAAGCCCTGGTCTCAATTCGCTTGATAGATGACTGCCCTCATCTACTCTGACAAATGACTTGACAAAAGAACCAAAAAAAAACATTGTAGATCTGAAGTCTGCATGTAGTCATGCATTAATGAAATAGCTTATTGGCTTTAGTTGACTGACCCATAGATGTCATTCTAAGTTGTTGTTTTTTTTTCTGATCATTAGATATAGTTGCTGTTCTTTTAGTTTCCTATCTTTGGACTGTTGGTCAACTTTGAAATCTGGTAACAATCTATGAAGGGTAGTTGTCTATTTTAACATGTTTTGCATTAGTTGAACATCAAAAAAAAAAAAGATCAATACTGAAAATAAATGTTAGTTGAAGCCCTTGTGGGCTATCTTTCTGCTATGGTTGCCTCTCTGAATAGCCCCTTTGGCAGAAAATACTCACACGCACACACACAGACACACAGACAATGATACTCCAAAGCCTCTGACACCAGCAGAGGAAAAAAAAAAGGCCGGTTTGATATATTGTAAAGATTTATTGGGCTTGAAAATGTGACCCACAAACAAAATCACCCATCAACATTCTCCCCTCCTCCCCTTCTTCTGTCTCATGTAATCCTCCATCACTGGGCTTGCACAGAGGTTAGGCCTAGTTTTCTATTCTAGTGCTGTCCTTCTTCCTTTGTTTTTGCTGTCATGCTCACTGCAGCCCTCACAGAGGTAATATCCTCAGCTGAATGTGACTGACAGTAGCTCGCCCCAGTTCAGAGTGTTATACAGTGTTCAGAGTTGCCTCGTTCTCTGTTAAATGAATTGTAGTAGCATTTTTAGTTCTGGATCGTAGTCCAACTTTAATGAGCGAGATGACGGATGGAAATCTTTTTTATTATGTCTGGGAACCAAGTTATATCCGTGAATGAGAAAGATTTGCTGATGTGTGTGACAAAGGTCTGTGTGTATACTATATGTGTTGCAACTCTATGTGTGCCTGAGAGAAGGAGGAAAGAGTACTTAGGTGTTTCTCTGACAGCAAAGGGATTAGCTCATCTCCATCTGTTGCACCATGCAAATTTGTGCACAGAGGACTCTCAACCCTTAGTATCACCAGTGTTAAAGAAGAGTCACACTCGTCTCGTCACTTTTTTTCCCCCCCAATTGTACCCTTTGCCTGGTAAATCAATAATCCATCACAGTTGGTGCTCCACATCTAGAAAGCTTTGATTTTTTTTTTATGCCAGCGTTTGTCTGTGTGTGAGTGAAGGGGCTCAATCAATGACATTCACTGTGTTTGTAGTACAGCTTTGGGACAACAGCTGCATGAGACCCTGGGTCAGCAGTAGGGCTGTTGTAATAAGTTAAGACTATATGGTTTCATGTATGGAAACCCATCCTGCATTCCATCTCTATTTTAGGACTTGAGCTTGCAACACATACACACAACAAGCTGAATCCCCTTTCAGTGGAACATGTCAAATGTACGCCTCCTTGTTGCGTTGTCTTCATCAGCTGTGTTTGGAGCCTGAAGCCAAAGGCTCCACAGGGCAGCATAACAAACTAAACACTCTGCTCAGTAATGCGGGGGGGGGGGAGACATTAGGGCCAAAAATCTCCCCTTTCTCAGATGGACAAAACCACTGTATCATTAAAATAAGAAGTGCTCATGTGAAAGAAGGACAGCTAGGAAGTTAATATGCCTCTTCAGCATGTCTGTATATAGAAATCCCAAGTTGAGTTTGTCAAGTGTGTCTTATTAACAGCCACACTGCTTCTACAATTTAAGAGTA
The DNA here is from genome assembly GCF_963924715.1 of Thunnus thynnus. Lineage (NCBI taxonomy): Eukaryota > Metazoa > Chordata > Actinopteri > Scombriformes > Scombridae > Thunnus > Thunnus thynnus. Next base: position 23,266,328 of record NC_089520.1, on the reverse strand, counting down.
TAATCTAACTTTAATGACTGTCATTTCCCTTGTGCTCCATAATCTTGTGGAGGGTTCTTTCCGCTGGTAAGAGAGACAGAAGAGAAGGAGAAACAGAGAGCGAGGAGGAATGAATTCCTGGGGTCGCTGAGACTAAGCTGTTTACTAGCAGGCGAGAGCAAGACTCTACAGCTTTCCTCAAGCTCTTCTAACCTTTCAGGTCATCCCTGGCAAAGGTGGATTGTCACTTTTAAAGCTTGTGAATTGGGCACATGTGTTTAAAAAAAGGATCACAAAAGTTGCAGTAATTTATTAGTCTGCATCCAGTTCTTGTTGTTCCACTGGAATTTTCTGCACTTTAAGTACATGTGAAATTTGTACTAATCTTTAGTTGTGGAGTATGTTTTAGTGAAAATGCCAAGCCACTATTAGCATGTTGAACCCCAACCAAAGTTTCAATCCTTTTAAGACGTTAATCACTGGAATTTACAAATCAAGAAAAGATTATTGCAAAGCTTGGCCAAAAATCGCTTATACAGTTTCACCTGATCGTTTACTGGTAGCAAACAAACAAGTAAGGCGGTGTGGATAGTTGTGCATGTTATATGTGTTGGGGGTGGGCCTGTCATTCCTTTCAATTTCCCACCAGACTGGCTCTAGATCCAGTTGCACTGGTTTTCCCAATGCTAGCTTTATCTCTGCTAATGACTCTGAAGTTAGCTTTTGATATTTAAGCCTGATTGTAGACCTGTGATTGTGGGCTCAATCATGAATTCATCTAGAATCCCTCACTGCACTCTTTCATGGTGTTTTTGCTCCAACCACATCCAAATCACTTCCACTGAAGCACCTGGCATTGTGTAGAGGTGATATGTAAATAGATATGTCTGGGGGCCCACTTTGATCCTGTGTTTCTTGCTAAATGAGCCTGAAGACTTTTCAGCTCTTTCCCATAGATTATACATGAAATATTGACATGAATTTCAAGTGTCCAGCAGCCTCTTTTTGCAGTCTTTTGCAGGCTACATGCAACCCTTGTTGTGCACTGTTGTGTCACTAGTCTGACTCTGTAGATATTGTCTGTAGCACAGCACACAGAAACAAAGAGGTACTCTCTTCACTCTATTGAATACATTCATGCAACACAATAAAGCACATGTCTTCTACACAGTGAAGTACAATAGACATAGACTGCATAAACTAGAGTGGAGTGTTTGCCAAATGGATTTTCTAATGCCTTTCTTTTTGTCCATTGTCTGTCTGTCTCTTCTTCCTCTAATAGGTTGTCAGTAACAAGGGCGTAATGAGGGATCAGGTAACCGTGCGAGGTGGCCAGCTAAAGGTCAAGTACCTGTATGAAGACTCCACCAACAATCGAAAGATCAATGCCATAACTACAGCAACCATTCAGAACAGTGGGACCACTGGTCAGATGCCCAGTAAACCTGCCCCAGTCTCCAGCCTGTCCAAGGAGCACAGTGTAGACAGGTGAGAGAGATGCAGGCATGAAGATGGTGAAATTAATTTTCATACAAGAGAAATGTCTTTCCGTTGCTCATCACCATGTTTTCTGTCATTCTTGTTTGCGACAGCACTGAATCCAGTAAGGGCTCCAGTGAATCCTCTGGCTCACATGGAGTTGGGAATAGCGGGAAGCTGTGTGGCCCTCTCACTCCTGACCAGGCTCTGAGACTGTACCGATCTCAACTGACCACCCTGGAGCAGACAGAGATCCACTCCTACCCAGACATCTACTACGTGGGACCCAATGCCAAGAAGAGGCCTGCCGTTGCTGGAGGCAACAACAATTGTGGCTACGATGATGAGCAGGGTGGCTACATCCACGTCCCCCATGACCACCTGGCTTACCGCTATGAGTTTCTCAAGGTGAGCCACGTGTCTTTTGCTTGTATATTGATGAGTTAAAAAGCTATCAATTATGATTGAGTGTCTGTGAAACTACAACCGTATCAGATTTTTAGCTAACCTAGTCTTTATCTCCCTCTCTCTTTAGATTATCGGTAAAGGTAGCTTCGGTCAGGTGGCCAAGGTATACGACCACAAACTGCAGCAGCATCTGGCTCTGAAAATGGTTCGTAACGAGAAGCGTTTCCACCGGCAGGCGCAGGAGGAGATCCGCATCCTGGAGCACCTGCGCAAGCAGGATCGCAGCGGCACCATGAATGTTGTGCACATGCTCGAAAATTTCACCTTCCGCAACCACATCTGCATGACCTTTGAGCTGCTGAGCATGAACCTGTATGAGCTTATTAAGCGCAACAAGTTCCAGGGTTTCAGCCTGCCTCTGGTGAGGAAATTTGCTCACTCTATACTGCAGTGCCTGGAGGCCCTGAGCAGGCACAGAATCATCCACTGTGACCTCAAGCCTGAAAACATCCTGCTCAAACAGCAGGGACGCAGCGGCATTAAGGTAAGACACCTGGCACACTCATGGATGTAGCCTGTGAAATTATGTACAAGCTCTATAACAGGTCGTCTTGCATCTGATATTCATTTTCACTCACACAGTTCTTTCTTCTCCCATCTCTGCCAGGTGATTGACTTTGGCTCCAGCTGCTTTGAACACCAGCGGGTGTACACCTACATCCAGTCTCGTTTCTATCGAGCTCCTGAGGTGATCCTTGGCTCGCGTTACGGCCTACCTATCGATATGTGGAGCTTCGGCTGCATACTGGCTGAGCTGCTGACTGGCTACCCCCTGTTCCCTGGAGAGGACGAGGGTGACCAGCTGGCCTGTGTCATGGAGCTGCTGGGCATGCCTCCACAGAAGGTTCTGGAGCAGGCCAAAAGGGCAAAGAACTTCATCAACTCCAAGGGCCACCCTCGCTACTGTGGAGCCAACACCCTGCCCACGGGGGCCACTGTGCTGACGGGGTCTCGCTCTCGCCGTGGTAAGATGAGAGGCCCTCCAAGTAGCAAGGAGTGGAGTGCTGCGCTCAAGGGCTGTGAGGACCCCACCTTTACTGACTTCATAAAGAAGTGTTTAGACTGGGACCCCTCGTCTCGTCTAACCCCCAGCCAGGCACTCAGGCACCCTTGGCTGTATCGCCGGCTGCCCAAACCCCTACCTGGGACCGAGAAGAGCCAAGGGCCCACTGTGAAACGGATCCCGGAGCACCACAGCACCTCCTTCCCCTCTATCCTGGCCAAAGGGGGGCCTGGCTTAGGCACCACAGCTGCCAACAACAAACTGCGGAGCAACATGATGGGAGATTCAGGGGAGGCCATACCACTTCGCACGGTCCTACCCAAACTTGTCTCTTAGAGAGAGAGTCCTTCTAATCTCCTCTCTCCCTCCACTTCCTCCTCCTCTGCACTCCTCAGGAGGAGTCAGAGTGCAGGAGAAAGTGGAACCTAGGTTTTAAAACTCGTTTGGTTGTTCTTTTATTTGTTTTCTACTGAGAGGTGTCGACACCCCCAGTTCCTGGTTTTTAATATTAGCTGAACAGAAAGAGAGAGACAATAAAAGAAAAACTCTAATAAGTTTTTATACAGAGGATTTCCTTGAGCGGCTGTGGAATTTCTGTATACAGCCATTGATAAGGTTTGATTTAGATAATGCTTTTTAAAAAAAAAAAAAAAACTTCCTCGTGTGAGTGGACAGCTTCGTAAATGAGCAAATGTTTTTAACCTGTGTGTGTTCTCTCATGAGTGTTTTGTTTTAGTAAAAGACACTCAAGCACACCTGCACTGTCACTTGTCTTTCTTAACACTCAGAGGACACCATCCTTTCTGGGGAAGTGTTTGTACGAGTGAAACTTGAAAAGGGCTACAGAGATTACTCTTACAGGTTAGAGTTACAAAGCAAAGAAAAAAAAATCATGCTCTAGTGTTTGGGCCCTGCACACACTGACACAGTTGACAAAAATGCCTTCACATAGGTAATGAGGGATTGGCATTATGCAGTGAATAATTAGGAGAACATGTTTTTAGCAATAAGTCTTCACCTCCTCGTTTTGTTTTGTTTTTTTTCCTAATACTGCTCTTCTTTTCTACCTTTCCTGATCCCTGGTGCTTGCATGTCAGCTCAATATGTGACATTAGTATGTGTGTGTGCTTTAGCTTTGTGGTGCTACTGTGGGAGACATCAAGAGGGTATAGGACAACCTATTTACAGCCCCTTCTTCCTCCTAACTCCCTGCCTGAGTGGAAAGAGGGGGGTTGGGAGGACGGTAGCTCCACTCTAACTCTGTCACAAAGGTGTCATCGCCACACTCGGTACTTCACAAAATGGTTTGTGTGAGACTGCAGTGTGAGGCTGGCTCACTGATAGATATATATATATAGAGAGAGAGAGAGAAAGAGAGCTGCAAGTCATTGCACATACACACCTGTGGGGTGATTGCCAGGAAAGTTGTCTTCACAAAGTTAAAGTTTGTACGAATGTCACCCTCCCATGCCCCTAATTGGCTGCTGTGATTGTTGGCAGTGGTGCATTAGTCCAAATGGAAGAATAGTGTAAGGAGAGAGAGATCATGGGATAATATGAAAGACGGTATGTTAAATATGAGCCAAGATGTTTTTTTTTTTTTGTTTTTTTTTTCTCTCTCTCTGGGGGAGGTGTAGAGGAGACAGGCCAGTGACAAAGAAGGGTTTTTAAGGTACTGAAGAAAGAAGTGTTTCTCAGGGAGACATACTTGATACATCCCTTACTCTTATATACGCTCTCTTCCACTCGCAGTCCTGTTTCCTGACTATGGATGAACATGCATGCAGTTCTGTCCACTAAGAGCGAGAGAATGCATACATGAGTGCGTCTGTGAAGGGGGTCTGCATGCTCCACAATCTGACCTAGATTCCCCCCCACCCCACCCCACACACACACACACGCGCGCACACACACACACACACACACACAAAACCTCTTTCTCGTTTTCTCACTCTTGTCTCATGTAGGGCAGGGAACCTCTTAAACTCACACATATACTATATAGTGAATTATGGTGCTGTCCAAACGCGCACACACACACACACAAAAACACGTCAGGTGCATGTTGTATGGACCACACCGCTCAAAGAGTTCTTTCTCTCGTCCCTTGTTTTCTAAGCAAAACTGTCAGGGATTTCTACTCTGTCTCCATTTTTTTTATAGAAGTGGTTTCTATTGCTATTCACTCCAGAATATGGAGGATGAAATATTGCAAACGCAGAAAAAGAGAAAGTTGTATACTGTCATGTTGTACTAGTGGTGTGCGTTAGTAGGAGGATGTTTGGTGTTCCAGCATGAAATCACAATCTGTTATCAGACTGAGTGACTATGAGAAGAGAAACTGTACAGTAACCAAATGAAGTTGTGATAGTTTCTTTTTCTAAAGAAAATAAAAATGATTATTAACTGAAATGTGCTGCTCTGGGGTGATTTCTGGTTTGAAATGCATTGATTGTGTTAATATAGACAAAACTAGATAGTTATACTATAAAGGTAAAAGTCGATTTCATCTATTGATACTCTGTATAAAGCAAATATGCCATTTTTATGTCAAAATTCACCAAATCTAGCATTCACTGACCACAGACAGCCAGATAACATTTTGTCCATGAACCCTATAACGATTTCTTATTTTCAAGTGCAGTTTTGAGGAAACCTTTTGTTCTCAAGGGAGATCTACAGAGATAATAGACGAACAGACAATAGACGAAGAGATACTTCAGATGATCATTCCTCATTTGTCACATAACCTGAACCTCTTGTAACCAGCGGTAACCAGTGTTGCTTTTGCCATTTGATACCTGGGGCCCTGTATTATGAAACAAAGTGTGTCTTCAGGCGGCGGTGAATCAGTATAAAGTGAGTTGGATTTCAGTCAGTGATTGGGTTACAGATTCAGTGATTATGTGGAGGCTGATGAGTCAGTGGCCTGTGACACAACTTCAAGGCAGTGTGTGATACTGACACTGTCTTGTCATTATGCACTTACATGAAAGTTATGAAAAACTGAAGTTAACAAAGAGTGTAACACACGTATGTGAAGACTGACATCTGATGTCATCCAGGTCACAGGATATTATGTAAAAGTGCAAGTCAGGTGATAAAAAGTGATGAACGTAATAACGCTATAGTTCGCCTCTTATTGATGGGATCTTGATATACAGTAGGTGTCACAGCGAGTTAGACACAGCTGCAGCCAATAAAGTTAATGACGGTTATAGGTTTGTTTACAGTGAGCTAATGAGCAAGCGTTGACAATACTTGGTGTTATTGCTAGTTTATAACAGCAGCTGTGTGTACCCTGCCGTGACATGTGAAACGGGTCTGTTGAGTGTATAGTGATGTCACCTGCCTTGTTCAGACTGCCAGACAAAATCCGGGTTTTTTTGTTTTTTTTTTGGCATAGCCTATCTAGATTGTATCCAGATTGATTTTTAGAAAGTCTGGACAGCGAAAAAAACACATACAATCTTATTTTTTTGCAAATCGGATCCAAATCACATTTGGAGGGGGTTTGAAATACGATTCAAATCGTATTTCTACAAATACGTGTCAGTGCGGACGCTCTGGTCGCTCAAATCAGACTTTAGTGTCTTTTGCGTCACTCGCAACGCGACACATAACTATGACGTCAAATCCGGAGTGACGGAAGTGCATCAGAGCGGCTGAGCAGAATCAGCTGCTACTAGCAGAGCGGTATGGATGACAACACGGAGCACAACAGTCCGTGGACAGACGCTGAAATAAACTGTCGACTGGGACTTTGGGGGGGGGTGATGAATCTCTATTTCTCATGCTTCCGCGTTGGAAAGCCGCGTCACCAGCGTACGTAGTTATTGACGCCTACGTCGTTACCACAGCAACCCATGCAGATAGGCTGGCAACGTCTGGACACAAATCCGATCTGATCACTTGCAAAAAACAGTGCGGACAGTTTGTCTTAAAAATCAGATTTGAGAAACAAATCTGATTGGCCTGCAATCTGAACAAAGTGAGCTCAGGTGCTCACTATTGTCATTCTAGGAAATTGAGACAGTACTGGACATCCATTGTGAAGATTAATAAGGGTGTCCTGCCTCTTCTTCACGAGCCAGTTTTATCTTGTTTTCACCAATATAACTTTAATATCTATCTGTGAAACCTCCTCATTATTTGCCCCTGTTTCCCTTCTGCCCTGTCTGTCCTGTGTCCCATCTGTACGGGCAACAGGAACAGACTCACAACTCCAGCAACACAACCAGAAATACTCCTGTGAAGAAGAGAGCGGGACAAGAAGATGACTCTCCGGTAATAATGGTGACGATAGACTTATCATCTCCTGTAACACTGATGATTCATGAATGTTTACATATGCAGGCTGGTGCCCTGAGGAAAGAAAAAGTCAGGTATACACACAACAGGAGGAGGAACCGGTTGAGCAACATCACCTAAGATGAGAAAGGTGATGTTTGGTGATCAGGTGGTCGGGTATGTGTAGAAGAATTTCAGGTTTTTTTATGCCAGCTGATCTTGAAAGAATGAAGGTCGCTTCTTGGTGAAATGACGTGGGTAGGCTATTATTACATCTCATCAGTCTGGGCATGTTTTTTTCCATTAACAGCAAGCCAGTGTGCCTTTATTAACATGTTTATTCAAATGACTATGAGATCACACTGAGCAAGCAAGCAGACAACGTATGAGGAGACAAGACATGTTCTTATTTTGGAGAGCTTAATGGGATTTGAGCTTTAAAATACTAAATGTTGTGTCTTGATATTTATATGTATACAGTAGTCATGTTATTTTGATATTAGTTGCGCTGTAGCAGATTAGATTTTTAGATCTGATGTTACTGAGTCATGTCTATCAAACGTGTTTTAAATATGTTCAATTCCTTATTTATCCCAGTTTTCCTCTTTCAGGTGTATATCTATGAGCTCCCTCTTCAGAGTCACACTAACAACATAAAGTTGTCTTTAAACCCTAAAAAAGATTTAGTCTCTCTCTATTAACTTAAAAGCAGATTAGATCAATCCCATTAGACACCAACCCAGTCACCTTCTGACCATATGGTCTAATGCTCTACTGTCCGTACATCCCCTTTGGCATACTGACTTCTATTCTCTGAAAACACACACACACATTCAATAGTGTTTCTCTCCTCTCCTCTCCTCTCCTCTCCTCTCCTCTCCTCTCCTTCATACAAGAAGGTTTTCGACCACTTTAAGCCTGCAGACCATATGGAGCCACAGCAGGATGTCATGTTGTGAGTGTCGACGAGGGGCAGAGTGGTGACATCTCTTTGATTACCTTGCAGGCTAAGAAATCTTGATTTGCTTGTTGGTCCATTTCTGGCTCAAGTTGTAAACATCTCTCTACATCTCTCTTTCTCCCCACATGTCTGTCTCTATGCTGCCTTTATTTTCATCTTGATGAGGTCATGTTGAAACATGTGATTAGATGTGATTAGCTACAGCAGCCAGCTGTTGACAAGACACACATGAATCATGGGCCAGCGTGACAACTCAACAACAAATTTTCAGTTTAATGGGTTAATTGACCCAAATTTCCAAAAAAACTTTCTCACTTCCCCTAATTGGTAACTTGACAAAAACTGTCTGCATGACTAGATACTACTAGACATAAGTAAGGAAATATGGTTTTTGGTATTTTGACTTTATCCAAAAACTGCTTTGAAATGAATTCCTTTTTACATGTGAAGAGCCTCTTCAAGTCCTTTGTCATTGTGCTGGCTTCTTTTCTATATGATGGAACCAAAAACAAACAAATCAATCATTTAATCCAGCAGTTTAAGCACATGCATCTGCATGATTGTGACTGCCATTGCTTTAGATTAGTTTAAAAAAGGCATGTTTGTTCCATAAAGGCTTTCATAGTGTCAATAACAAGAGCTTTGTACTAAATGTTCATTCTCTCTTTAAATTCTCTCTGTGACAGCAGACAAACACAAAAACAGAGAGACTGATTTGTCTTCGCAAACTGGAAGGATTGCCCTGAAGGCTGGCAGTACTTATATTATGTTTTTGTTTGTTCACATATTTGCATGTTCTAAAATATTCTTTATGTGGTTTGTTTGATGCCAGCACTCCACCAGAGGAACTGTCTGGACTAAAGCTTCAATCAAAACAGTGGCTCACCACTCCACATTGGTCCAATGCAAGGTCCTCTGTACTTCACTCCTTCATTTACACAAGCCTTATTTTTGCTTGAAGTTGGAACGGACAATACAGTTTCTCTCTCTCTCTCTCTCACACACACAACTATAAACACACACAGTCCTGGGTCAGAGAGTGCAGACACACACCAGAGCTATGTGTGTCGTCTGGCTTCGGTCCACTGGGACAGCTGAGGTACGAACCAGGCGATGGAAGCGGCAGGAGAATGCCACATTAGTACCCCCCTGTTGCACCAACACACACACTCAGAGAGAGACAAACACAAGCCCCCACATGCACAAAAACAGACTACAGCCGACTCTTTCTTACTGATATGCACACAATGGCACTCACAGCTGAGCTCACACTCATCACACACACAAATGCACAGCTGAGCACATGTCTACACAGGCAGAACAGATGCAGATCGCTGGGAGAGGTGGGGTTGTGCTCCAGGAACATTTGCCCACCCAACCCACCAATCTACATTCCACACAGACTGCAGGGTGGAGGAGCTGTGCACATGTGCATGCTATGTGTTTTTTTTTTTTTTTTTTTTGCAAAAGGCATTTTGTTGAGAGCTTTAACTCCTTCTCACTGGTTGAAACCTTAGCTGCCCGTCTGTTCCTACAGTTACAGTATTTGCTGCCTGCATATGCAGCCCCCATATTTAGGTTTTCAGTTTCCTTGTCTTGTTTACATGACCCGAGTGGGTCACAGTTGGGACTGGAATAGCAGATGACTCATCCCCTGTCTACAGAGATGAATCTGACTGTCTGTCTGTCTGTTTCTCTATATGTGCGTGTGTTTATGTGTGTGTAAGTTCACATGTTTTTATGGTTTTGTCTTTCCAGTTCTCTTATAGCCTCAAGGAAGCAGGTCTGGATAGCAACACTCTGGGTAGAAGCTCCAAGAGCACATCAAAGCAATCATTTTGCAATATCTGTAAACCCACCCACTCGAAAGCTCCACGGAGGTTATTTTCCACATTCTGTTCTTCTTCGACTGTGTAAAATGAAGAGGTGGATGAATATGTTTATTATGAAACAGGTAGCTCAGAGTTTCAATTTTTGATTGATCCAAATACTGTTTCGTAATGACCCCTGACCATTGTGTTTTTGCACCTGTGCTTATATTAATATCCTACTATAATGTACAAAAACAACCTAGCCATGGCCATGCACCTTTTCTTTAATCCTGTCTGAGCTATAAAGAAACAAAGATATAACTGTATTCTCACATGTAACATCTGATGCCTCTGTCTTTCTCCACTACATCTTCATACTGTCTATTTTTTCTCCATCCACTGCAACAGTGAATAAGATGATCCATCTAGTAGTGAGTGTGTATCTGTGTTGTGCTTCCATGTGCAAATACTCATTTAGTTAGCTCATTCAACCTCTGGTAAAAGGGAGTCAGAGATAGAGTAAGCATGTGTCCTTATATGTGCAGTATTATCACTGGAAGCCATAAACGGCTCTCTCAAACGACTGTCCTCAGAAGACTTCAGAAAACACACTTCACTGTATCATACTACCCCACTTCCTCTGTCTTTTTTCTCTCCATGCATTATTCTCCCACTCTATATCTCCCTCACGTACACACACTCACTCACACTGCCAAGGTTATGTTCTGATGCTACAGTGCCTTGTGACTTGGATGCTGCAAGTGGTTATGTGCTGTACATGATGTGTAGCTGTCACTGACAGAATGAGACTTGTAGGTTATCTGTGGTAAAGCTGTATGTCGCCTGTTGTTTAGTAAGACACCTAAAGTCTTGAGTCTGCTGTTGTCACAACCTTTCTGTTGCTGGGTAAATGGGATATTTATGGTTGGTTTCAGATTTCACGGAGAAGACAGGATAACCTTTAGCAGGGAATTTTTGGAGTTTGGGAGACAGTCATCTGTTGGTGTGAAGCTTGGACCTAGTTGCAAGCTCACCTTAGTTTATCTCCTTACTGGTCTCAAGTCACTGCTGACATTCACTCCACATTAATTGACCTAGTTTTCGAAGCATTTGTAAATCTGGGAATTGCATTTGTAAAGCAAAAAAGACAAAAAAGGCAAAAAGAGCATGCAAATATCTGGAACTAGCCTGTCCCTCCAAGTTTGTGGATGTATGTGTGTACATACACGACGCAGGCTCATGTACTGTGTGTGTTTCCATCAGTGGAAGCACAGAGTAAACACAGACTCATCAGTTTCTGTCACATGCTCTGTCTTGTTTGTACTTTTGCTGAAGCTGCTTTCCAAGTATGAAATCCAAAATGCCACTGTTATTCAGCAAGAACAAAGAATTCTGTGAAATTGAAATTTGGTGCTGGTTTTGGTCAACAAGAACAACAATTTAGTTTGCTGTACTTTGCGTGCTCTCATGACAGCCACTACTTCTCCAGCAGTGGCTACTTGGTAAGTCAATTCAATGCTGATTATAGTAAATCTAGTTTGAAGACGTTACACTGTATTACTTTGTCACAGGAGACAAAAGCTCCATTCAAATGCTCCCTGATGGTATTAAACACCACATTATATGGCAGTGTTTGTTGGACAGGATGGCACCAGTAGTGTACACAGTAGATATCTATATATGTTTATATGTTTGTATGTGGGGGGACAGCCCCATTGGCCTCATTCTCCTCGATGTCCTCCTTCTCTCAGCCACCCCTCTCTCCTTTGTAGCAGCTGCTGGCTGAATTGTTGTCCTAAGAGCTTTTTCCATGGCAGAGTGTGGAGAGCCAGTTTCCGTCTGCTCCTGACAGGAAACACGCTGACCTACTGAGAGGAGAGTAGAGGAGAAAGGAGAGGAGAGCCAAAATGATGATCGCATTGTGAGCTCCTACTTTTTCTCCGTTTCCCTCTCTTTCTGTCTGGCACGCTCACCCACACATACTCTGAGGAAATATTTGAACACAGCCCATCAGCTGGGCATCAATAATTCAGTCATTCTGCACTGCGTTAATGTTTATGTTTCACTGGTGGCTGAACGCAGAAACTCTGCGCTATATTAAGACATGAAGAACAGTGTTGAGAGGCAAACTGGCTGCTGTGTAAAACAGAACTGCTGAGAGCGTTAGAGGCAGCAACATTTTGGAAGTGCTAAGGTAATAACACAAGCATCTGGGGGCACTTTGGGGCTTCCCATAGATTCCCAGGCACCCAAACACAGTCAAGGTCAGAGTCAAGACTCGGCTTAGACACACACACACACACACACACACACACACACACACAGATACATACAAAACAAAACACTAAGGCCTGCTGGATTGAACAGTGGCAGTCCGTCCTCCATGTTCTCTGAGTGTATTAAGTCCAGAGTTCAAGAGTTCAGGGCTTAATGTTACTAATCCTGCCAGTTGGTGAAATGTATACTGGAAACGTGAGGCAAGCAGTGTGTTATAATGACCATACTGTATGGGGAGTTTAGACTTAAAGACATATAATTATTTATGTCCCATTTGTTAAAATGGCAAAGGTTTTACATCTTATAAAATAAGCAGGTGTGTGTGCAAATCCACGTGGACAAACTGTATATATTTATGTCAGGAGTAGGACAGCTAGTGGGCATAATGCGCAATGGGACGTGACATTGGCTGAGGGGGAATATATGTTTGAGGAGTGGGCTCCAGGAATGGAAATCCACACCAGTGGGGCATGCTGGTCTGTGGGTCATACCACCGTACAAGGGCATAGTCGAGGCAGAGGACCATCATACCAGCCGTGCACATGCACACACATCTACGTGGGTGTGTGCAATCTGTGGCGGAGGGTGTGGGGGAGGAGGGGAGGGTGTGGGGGAGTGACGGGGTGTTAGTGCCAGCTGGGCAGCTTAAAAATAGTACGCAGTGGAGGATTGCAACTGCACGGGACTCTAGGAACACATGACCGCAAGTCCAATAGTAATTCAGAGCAGATTTCTCTCAGCTTTGTGATGACTGACGAGACAAGAGAGGGTGATGATTAAACTGAGTTGTCTCGCAGGGCCCTATCTGAGCTGTCTGTCTCTAATGATGGGAGACTGAGAGAAGTGGGGCAAGCGTGCTGTTTGCAGTGCAATGTTACAGGCATGACAGGTAGGGCTGTGTTACAGGTGTCACAGGCCTGGTAAGAACAGGTGTATGGATTCTGTGGTGAAACTAGCCTGAGCAGACATGCAGGGGCAGTGGGGCAGTAGGTTGAGTGTAGGAGGTGAAACGTGACGGGGATCAGACTGGCAGGATTAAAGAGCACTGCACTGACCTCTGCTAATACACAGAACAGAGGGAAGAGATGACGAACTGAGGGGAGGCCACATGAACAGCTGCTCATTAAGAAGGAGAGCCAGCACATTATTCCCATTACCACCAAACACACACACACATATACACACACACACTTGTGCAAACACATGCATACACACACAAAAACTAAATAAAACATACAAGTGTGCACACAAACATCATACACAAACATAAACAATGGGAATGATTTAAATTGGAGGACAATCTCATGCACAAAGTAGCTCTTTCACCTCATGTAATCTCAGTTTGGATTAAAATGGATTATTGGATTACAAGGGCCTCCCTGGGAGAGCGAGAGACAGAAAAAAAAAGCTGGATAGCTGAAACTTATGCTTGGAGAGCATAGGTAACATGTATTATTACATTTAAATATTTTACAATTATTTTTTATTATTCTCATATTTTATTTCATTTCCCATTATGCAGCATCAATTCAGTATATCTTATATATATCTGTATAAGATTTTTCCCCCATTTTTTGTCATTTCATTTGTTTCTATAGTCCTCCTCCGTCCCTGTTCGAAGCTGCCTCAGGAAGAACATTGATCTTGACATGTTGGCTTTCCCTATCCACATTGTACAGCCACTTATGTTTATGTTTTGCTTGGTGTGGGCTTTTTTCTTGCACATCAGAAGCTCTAATCAATAACTGAATTATTGCAAGCAAGGTACTTTTTTATTTTCTCTAGGCCTTTTGGAGGCATTGCTCTCTGTCTGTATTTACAGGGAAACAAACTACAGAAAAGCCAGAGTGACTGGACTGGTGGAGAAAGGGAATAGGTGTGCTGTCACTGAGACATTATTGTTTTAACAACAATGTCTCAAACAGATGTGGGGAGCTGAACTGAAGTGAATACTTAAGCAAACAACGTGACCTTGAAGGTAATCTGTCTGTCAATGACAAGTGTAAAATATATGTACACTTTCATTTTATACACATGCACTAGATAAGAAAGTCACATTCACAGTGTCGCTATTTACATAAATATCCACGAAAGGCACCTTATTAGCAAAAGTCCAATCATATTCTAGGCCAGCTGACTGAGCTCATGTGTTTGTGTCTGTCCAAGTACCTAAACAGACACATTCAAATGCTTGAGTGAGTGAGTGTGTATCTTCTCTCCAAGACTAGGTCAGTGAGCTCGAGTGAATCATGGAGAAAAAAGGCAGCATGACACTGTTGTGTCTGTGATGAAGCACAGTATTGTGCCAAAGTACTAATAACTGTAGAGACTCTCTGTGCAGGACAACTGGAGCATCCTGCTGCCCCATGTTACTGGGTCAGCAGAATCAGACCTGTGTATCTGTATGTGTGTGTGTGCAAATGTGAGAAAAAAACACACGAGAGCTACAAGTATGTGAGTGAAAGAGAGAGGTGTGTATGAGTATATGTCTGTGGTTGTTTGTTAGTGGGATGGAATTGAAATTAGGGCATTCTTTACAGCGGAGTAGGGCAGAAGACGAGCTGGCAACAGAAGTAGGCTAAATAATCAGGCCCTATTATCAAACGCTCACTTGTTTATTTGGGGGCAAGAGGGGGAACAGGAATGTCCATGTGACTGAAACGTGACAGCAACTGCTCACACATGAGCTAACAACTTGTTGTCCCACTAACCTCAAAAGAAAGAGACAAACTTATGCTTCATGTTTTCTTTCTACTTCATTTCCAGTTTTATTTTTTGTTTTTCACTCACAATTCATCCATCTTTTTAGTTTCTCTCTCACTCACCCCAAACTTTCCCACTCTCCTCAGCTCCAGCTACAGGCCCGGGGTCAGTTTAAAAAAGACCAGCTCACGCCACCACCGAGGGCCCTCATGTGTCTGCGGGGACCTATGTGGTTCAACCCTCTATGTTCATAGATGAAAGGGGGATTCCAGTGGTGATCACATGCTCCCTGCAGGGCTATAGAGGAGGCCAGTCATTTCATGGATGATGAGCCGTACACGGCCTCCTTTGTGCAGATGCATGTGCAGATTTCTATGGCATTGTGCAGTTCTTCTGTTAAAGGTGACCTGTGCAAGCTGCATGCCTTTTCATGTTTGGTTTCACATGTGCAGGTATTTAAATGTGTGTGAGAGCGAAAAAGAAGAGAGAAATAAATGTTTGTACGTAGTCCTCAGGGCTTTTAAGTGGAATGCACTTGCAGGCAAAAGTGTTCCATGAGAATAATTTGAATGAACCATTATTGAAGTTATCCTAAAATATATATGAGCTATATTAATAAATTATATTCAATAGACTCATGCAGCATACCCACACAAACCACAACCATCTCCTGCAGGCCATGTGGTGTATTTGCACCTCTAGAGGCCTGCACTGCAGTGCTGAGACTTTGCACACTCTGTATTGTTCCATCACAAGACTTGATTGCCTTGGAGCAGAAAGCGTCCGTGACTCGTCGTTTTTTTTTTTTTTATGACCTTGTGTGTGTGTGAAAATGAGCAAGAGAAGGAGAGAGTGAGAATAGAGAGGGAAGGATAGAGGAAGAGGGAGCTTAGTCAGCTGCTGCCCTTAAGAGCTGCTGTCTCTGAGGAACTGTGCATCCAAACCGTCTCCAACGAAACCAGAACAGGGAAACCACCTCTCCTCGTCCTCAGAGAGTTTTATCACGCTTCACTGAGGTGAACCAGGACAGGAGCAAATCACGACGCAAATAGACCAACAAGCAAATAGGCAGACTGACTGACAGACAAAGTTTCTAGTTTCTTGCTCTACTTTCTGCAGAGTCTCTTTTTAAGGCTATGTTAAGACAAGCCATGTGTAAACAAATGCATTTCAGTGGCTGAAGGATGAAGATAAAGCAGGGTAAAATGAGATCACATGTAAATATGGGTTCTTGGTGCTCTACATAGCAATTAGAGAGAGACGGAGAGACAAAGAGAAAAGAGCAAGCCAGAGTGAGAGATCATACGAGGGGATCATAAGGGTGTGTGTGTGTGTGTGTGTGTCTGGGCGAGTGCGTGCATCAGAGGGGTGAGCAGGTTCAACAGGTCCCATGTTGGGTGGGAGGCTTGTGAGTGCTCAGGTGCTAGAATCCTATATCAGAGCCAGTGCTGACCATGGGTCTATATCAAGTGCCGGCTAGGGTTTCAGCTCCGGGCAGCGATGAAGGATTATTCTGAGAAAGATGGGTTCTGGCCAGCCTGAAATAACTGATCCAAACTCGCTCTGACTTTCGCACACTAATGAAGAACAGAGGGTGGAGAGGGAAGGTGAAGGGAGATGCACCTCCTGCCCCTGAGATTTCCTTCCTGTCAGGAAGTTAAAAGAAGTGCTGTGAAAGAGGAGAGAGTGTCAGGGGAGCATTCTGGGAAGGAGAGGAGAAAAAGAAAATGTCAGCACGCCAGATTCTCTAGCTCTGTACACAGGCCACGCATTCCTGATCCTTGTACACCAGAACAGACACTGGGACGCTGGCGAATAACTCATCAGTTATGGACAAGAATCTTCTATGTGTGAAATGAGAACTCTGGTTTCTCTGATAAATAAAAAGAATAAAAGTTTGCAGCCATGACACTTTCCCAAGGGAGAACACACAAATGAACAGGTCGTCCTACAGTGTCTGAGGAGAAGCTATAAGTACGCCCGGAGCTATGCAAAGTAACCGTAACTCTGTAGCTTGTGTTAATTTATCAGCACAAAGCTGTCAAAGCACAGCCAACAGTTTCCAATTTCAGATCCCTCTCTCACATAGTGTGTGTGTGTGTGTGTACTTGCGTGCATATATTTGTGCATAGGTGTTTTAAAAGGTCTGTGTATATATGGGATCCATGAGGACATGTGATGTGCTTCTCTTACATAACTGATAATGACAGTGAAATGTATTCACGTGGAGACTATAGGCAAAAGGAGCGTGTCACTTCTCCAGGAAAGAGGGAACCAGACTCTGAAAATGGCCTACAGGTTGGGATGTTTGGAAACTTATGTAATGTGCTTGTAGTATAGTATTTCATATAATATATACTGAAAAGTTGGGGATTACTTGTTGGATTTCACTTTTAACATGATGTGCGTAAAAGATTTATGATATCAGCCTATCTCAAGGTTACAGGACGTTATCAGATCGTGTTAAATTATGTGTATGAAATGAATTTTATTTAGTTTAGCATAGAAGAAGTGAGCTCTGCAATGTTATGGACAAATATTTTAGACGT
Organism: Thunnus thynnus; assembly: GCF_963924715.1. Taxonomy (NCBI): domain Eukaryota; kingdom Metazoa; phylum Chordata; class Actinopteri; order Scombriformes; family Scombridae; genus Thunnus; species Thunnus thynnus. The sequence goes on along the minus strand of NC_089520.1, from coordinate 23,248,808 downwards.
ATCTTTCATTACAGACCAGTTTCTGTCAAGGGCAATTAGCAAGTTACACTTCCTTGACAGTCCGCTCAGCAACAACCATATGTTTTTGAAGTGTAACGTTATTAAACGAGCCTTCCACTGATTTTACACTTCATGATCAGTTTACTTGGCATGAGAAGTATTCAGCCTGTGAAAAAAGTTGAATTATGTCTTCTGTGGCTCTGAAGGGAGCTTTCCACAGTTTGAAAAAAAAAACCCTGATGATGTCATCAGGATTATCTCAATTTAGGCTTACAGCCCTTAGATTTATAGCAGAAAGCCTGTGTTGCAAACTGGGGGCAGGAGTTTGAAAGACATTGGACATGATTGGCCATGGAGGGTCCAACATGTGACACTATCTGTTTGCAATGTGGGAATGTTAGGATCGAGTGTTTTTGGATCTTGGATTTTGGACAATACTCTGGACTACAAGTCAATACCTCAGCCCCTGCTACATCAATGTTCTTTTAAAATATGACTCTTGTGAGTCTACAAACTTTATGGAAGTCCCCCTTTGAAATAAAACAAAGTCAAGATTTCATTTCACTTCTATACATACACACTGGTCTCTCTTTATTTGGCAGAATTTGGATGATATATTTAATCTGTGGCCTATATCTAGAAAACAGTTTATTAGATAATTACTGCATTAAGTTATCCACTCTAAAAACCTAAAGTATATCACTAGAATGGAGCATGGAGCCCTTTAATAAGACACAGGCGATCGTTAATGCTGTATGGATTTCCAATTACACCAGATATTAGATTCTAGCTACAAAATTTTACATTCACATATTAAACTTATTTCAGCAATGTTCCTTCTTGTTTGATGGCATTTAAAAGCTCCTAATGATTAAATTGAACATAATATTTAACATGATTATCAAGAGGAGAGTGAAGTGTCTTCCCATAGGTGGAAGCAGAGTTTAGGAGCTGTGGCTTGGCCCCTCCATCCTATTTATACATTGTATTACACAAGACTAGTGTGTAAGCACGGGATGGCCCAGGACATGTCATGATACATCTTTATTCTGTTTGTTCCATGAATTACATAAACATTTCCTTGTTCTCTTTATGCTGTTTTTTTCATCTATGGCTGCATAGTGGAAAACCAACTGTCATAAAGGACAGCCGTATACAAATAAACGTGCCTCAGCTGAGCACGTTGCCAAGTCGACAAAAAACAGAAACCAAAGCATATTGTTGGGAAATGAGGTTCCAGACATTTTTCACATTTTTTTTTCCAGATTTAGCTGGAAAGCTTGACCTACACAACTTCATTATTACTCTACATACTGAAGCATCTCAACAACGTATGTTTTACACCATCAAGGCAAGTTGTATCAACAGATGCCCCTCAGAATCATTAGTAGTATTAGAGTATTTTCAAATCAGTGGCACCATTTTGTGTCTGAGGTGTTTGGAGTTTATTGCAGCAGAACAGATCAATTTCCATTTATCAAACAAAGATGATAAAATTTTTTATACGTTTTATACATTTATTGTTGTTTTTTTCTGTAATTGTGTGACTGACACTACACTGTCATGTGTTTATCAAACCCTATTCATCTCCTTCTCCATGCAGGTTTAAAACCAATTTCTTTGCAGATTCAGCATTGAGATGAAATATCATTCAAGGTATGTACTTGGTTTTAATAAAAAAGTTAGACTGGTCTGCCATCTAGTGGTTGATAGAGGTGCTGCATTTAAATTCCAGATAAGACTACAGTCATCGAGTCAATCAATGTGAACAACAGAGAATATCAGATAATACTTTATTGATATGCATGTGACAGCAGTGCAGGAAACAAGGAAATAGATAAAAAGTAGGAGCAATAAATGCAAACAACATAGGAAGTCCAGTAAATGGAATTCAATCTACCGTACATAATAAACATTACAATACTTAAACTATAAACATGACCTGACTTGTGGGTTGTAAAAAATAAAGTTGCGCAAAATATGTGCAGAGGTAATGGTTCTGGCAGGTGTAGCTGTAGTTATATATGTATGTTATATAGGTAATGCAGTGAATACAAAATATAAATAAAATATGCAGTAGTGTTATCTATACAGCTATATTTCTACAGAGATGTGTGGGTACGTTAAAGGATAGGTTCATAATTTTCGAATGTGTCATAAAACAATAGTCAGGTGCCCATATAAGCATTTAAACAGGTTTCGCCTGCTACAATCATTCCCCACAATCCTCGTTCTGTGCAAAAATGTATTCAAAACTTTATTTAAAGCTAATATGAGCCTTCAGCAGACTGAGTTAGTCAAACCAGGTGGTTAAATTCTCTCTTTGTGTTTTCCTGGAAGGTGTGTTTCCTTGTTGAGCTACAGGGGAGGAATAATAATGCAAAGGAAAAAACCAATGCAAAAAAGACTGCAACTTTGGAAAACATCAACTCAGTCTGCTGATGTCTTATATTTGCTAATTTAGTTAGATAGCTTGGAATACATTTTGCCCCCCCATAAGGGATGTCTCATAGGCTAGTATGAACAGAAGGAATGATTACATTAAGCAAAACTGTATTATTGACTTTAAAAATTGTGATAATATTGTTCCTTTAACGTGTTTTAAGATTTAAATGGAAAAGTAAAACAGAATGAGATTACTGTGACTACTGTGACCTTGAATGATTTCATGGGGAATGAAATTACATTTTATAATCTATCTCTGATAGCCTTCTAGCTGTCCTACAAAAGCTTCTTTTTAAAGATGAATCTTGAGAAAAAAAAAATATTATGAAGTTCTTAGAGTCAGGTTATTTATTCACTGTCAATGGTCCGTCTTTAGGCTAGATAATCCCATACATGATATTGTGCACATCTTCACTTTAAAAGCCACAGTATTCAGATTAATGAAATGTAACCAAACATTAATTCATCTGAATGTTATTCCCCATTAAATCTGCTAATTAACTGCTAATGGAAAATATGACTGATTAAACATCTGATGTCCATTCAAGAAATAGACAGCAGGTGTATTTTTTTCTTTTTCCACTGCCTTGAAAATCCTGCTTTAACCAAGCATACAGTACCAGATGCACTTGTGATTTTTTTTTTTTTTTTTTTTTGCTATAATATTTCTAGGTTGTCAGTTTAATGGTAAGCTTAAAGTCTGTGTGTAAAATGAAAAGAATCGCAAAGTATATAAAATTAGTTTTCCCCAATCTTGGAAAAATGAGCAGTATTGTCTGCTCTGAAACGCTGGAGGTCCACTCAAAGTGCTAAAAGCACGGCCCAACTGAACAGCCTGTGAGTTAACAACGCTCATACCAAACTCCTGTATAAAAATACACAATTTAAAAAAGGCCTTGTTTGTAGGTTTAAGGCAAGAAACATGGATGATAATTTAAAAGGCAACGTAACATTAGGAGTCACTGTTTAATTCGGCACATATTTTGTAGGTAAATTACTTGTTTCAGTAATAATGTAACTTAAATAACTAATTAACAAGAGATCCATCACCAATTATTGTTATGTTAAACTGTCATTTTCTTCAATGGAGTTGCATTTAACCTTACTCCTCTGCTGAAAAGCCCTTCGTGGCTTCATTGTGGCTGTCACCCTTAGAGCAATTGCCTCTCACACCGTTTTTTGGTGAAGTGCTGCCCGGAAAATGCTCTCCCTCTGGTCAGGACCTCCCAGTTGCACAGCTGGTGCTGAAGCAAAAGCTGTGGGTGGTGGCTGGTGGCTGCCACTGCAGGTGCTGTGTCCTTTGACTCTACCTGTCCTCCCAGCTGAACAGCTGGCAGCTCCAGCTGTCAACGAATGCTTCAGCTGGGTTTAAAATAACTCCTTGAACGCTAATGTTGACTGAAAATGGCCCCATTCACCAGTAACAGCGGATTATCTGAAGTGAATTCCAGTTGCCTCTGATGAAAGTTTGTAAAACTAGCCGGTATAAAAATAGTAACTATAAGTAGGTAGTCTAGTGTTTATATAGTGGGGGAAGGGTCATGCTAGTAACTCTATGTCATTGAGCCACCATTTCAGGCCCATCCAAAAAATCCTGAAAACAGAAACGGTGAAACATAGTTTAACACTCTAACTCCACAATGCAGTACTACATAGTTCACAGTCTTTTCACGTTTTCAGCAATTATTTTCTAATATGTATAAATCTCTGATTTTCCTTTACACAGACTTTAAAGACTACATAACTGTGCTTGGAGTGTCATTTACTTTAGTGTACTTGGTGTAAAGCTCCTGTAATTAATACACATTTGCAGGGGGTAAGGTCATCTATTTCATATTTTTCACTGTGAATTTAGGATTTTTAGCAACATGGGTGTTGTTTATATTCTATGATTAAAAATGTACACATGCTGTGTATTTTATATGCTGATTCCAGTATTTTTTAAATCAATGTAATTTTTTACTTTCATGCCAACAAAAATAATAAAGAAATAAAATGAAATAAAAACCCCAAAATTATACCGTATAATGGATTCTGTTTGGTGTCTGAGTGGGTGATGGGAGGGAGGACTTGGACTTATGTCCTTAGTATTTCTAAAATTGTGGTGATGGCCTGCTGAAGATGCAAAAAGTACAGTGGATCAACTATTTTATATCTGTTTCCATGTATGGTCTGAGGCAGATTTTTGTTCCACTGACTAAAGGAGAGCCTCCACTCTCTGGACTGTCAGCAGTAAAGCCACAAAACTGAAGAAAAAATGAAACTGAATAGTAAAGCCAGTATATGAAAGTCACTGGATTCATTCAGTTTTAATGAGGGAAAAGCATGCTGCAAAACACTGTAACCTTCTAACCTTGAGGTATACCTCATAGGACTCTGGTTAGAGATTACTGAGTCTATTTTTGTCCCTATCTCTTTTACTATCAAAACAGTACAAGTGGATCTCTTCAGAAAAGCAGGGGGTTAGTCTGCTTTTTAAGTCACCCATTTGGGGAGTAGAATTTCCTAGTTATAAGGCCTGTAGAGCTGATATTAAGACCAACTTGCAAAAAATGAATAACAAGAAATAGAAAAACGAATATACTGAAAGTACAATAAAAGTAATCAGATCATAATGACCTTTCTTTTGTCTCGTGTGCCCTGAGTTTGTGCTTCATGATCCAGTCTGTCTGTTACGCAAATCCTCTGTCGTACTTCTGGTCGTGTCTAGATGGTAACCCTAGATTTAGGATACTCTTGCACATGCGCACTTGATTCAGCATTACAGCACATGACTCTGCACTCGCTTGCAATGAGTGACGTTAAGATCAAAAAGTGGCTGATGGTATGCCGCTAGTGGTTCAGTGGCATATGCTGATCCCGCTTGTGTTCATGGCTTATGCCGCAGGATCAAGAGTGGTAACGTTATGTCAGTAGACAATGGCATATGCCACTGGATTTACAGTAATTAACACTAAAACTACATCAAGTGTAATCAGTATATACACACATTGTCATTTCAAACTATTCGAAGATAGATCATAGTAAGAAAATACCCTGACGTCTGTGCCAATCATATCTATTCCGGAAAACGGTTTATGCCGCGATGATAGCAACCGGTTAATCATTCAGTATGTCTGGTTAATGTTCCAAGACGTGGAGTTTTACATGATGTAATGTGTGATCATGTTCCACTAATAAATCAAACATGCCAAAAACAATACACATATTATTTGGTTAGTTCTGTTATGAACTTGTCAGACTGGCTATGGTGGCTTGGCTAACATTAACCATATTAGCTAAGGCTAGCTCTAATATTAGCCTCGGGTACATCAAGGATATATGAAATTACTTTACTGTCATTTCAAAAGCATTGCACATACTCTAACAATGGTGTGAGTCTGACTGTGGCCTACCACTTTCAAGTGGCACCTGACGTTAGGAAATGGTATGTGCCGGTGGAACATGAGCGGCATACCACTCTAGGGTTTGTGAAATGCCGGCATATGTCGCTGAACCACTAGTGGCATACCATCAGTATGGAATGCAGTAGGGACCAGTACGTCTAGTTTGGCCTTCACATTAATATCTCAAATTTGTACTTCTTAAGATGACAGAAAATACCCTGTTAACAAGTCCATTTTGAATGTCTTAAGATGTTTGGACCATTAAGGCTTCCATGCTATTGGTTAGCGTCAATATACCCACCTCTTTTTGACAAAGGGGCTGTGTTGGGCTGTATGTATGCCTACGTTATGGTCATGTGGCCTTTTGCTAGTGGGTACGTTTGGGCTTCGTACCTATCACGTGTCTTATACATTGACTGTAAAAAAATAATAGATGTAGCCACCGCGATGTCATCCATTGGTTTGTGGAATCTCGTTTTGAAGCCTTGAGTTTTGACTGTCACCATATTGGATTTTTGGAGCCAGAAATGACCATATTTGGATGAGAACATTATCGCTGTATCGCTTATCACAATATAGCCCACTCTAAAGCATACCCCTGCTTTATCATCTATTTTACTCTAAATGGAACTATAGTTTACAAAATGAACATCATGCTGTATTGAAGAAACTAGTGATTGAGACCATAACCTCATTAGGAAAGTGTTTACTGAGGTAATAAATCAAACACTATAAAATTCGCAAACTGGACAGCGGAGATTACTACATCACCACCAGGGCCCAGTTTGAGATGCTCCAGCAGTTAGTGCAGATTATCACAGATTATATAATCAGACTTCTTTTTGGAGCCAGTGGAGTCGCCCCCTGCTGGCCATTAGGGAGAATGCAGGTTTAAGTCACTTCCGCATAGGCTTCACTTATCAGACCCAGATCTAACCGCCTGGTCTTCATGGGTGTATAAAGAGAACTGGATACAGTGCTGGAGGTGGGGCCCTGTTCATTCCTATGGAAGTTGTTCAGTGGCGCATGAAGCCAAAAAAGCTACTTCACGCTGTAAAGAAATGCCCAGATGAAAACATACTGCACATGCTCTATGGGCCCAATGTGTCCATGGAGCATGTTCAGTAGAGACCTCCGCCAGCCGAGACGGATAAATTCCGGTTTAGCCCATGGATGTATAAAGAGAACTGGATACAGGAAGAGCGCCAGGCTTTGAAGCCAATTTGACCTTGGAGCCAAACCATGTAATTACAACATCACGTGATGCACACTGGCCCAAAAAGACTTTTTCCCATAGACTTACATTGTGAAAGAGACGTCTGTAAATCAGCGGATAATTTTTTCTGAGCGTCACAACCCCAGCGAAATGACTTGTCTTACTATCAGAATTAAATCTGTTTGGTCCGATCACATTTCAAAAGCCTAGAAGAGCCTCATGATTGAATTGTTTTATCCCCATTCAAGTTAGCCGGAGGGCTAAACCGGAAGTAGCCGACTCGGCCAGCGAAAGTCACTAGTGCGCATGCTCTATGGGCCGCACAATGCGGAAGATCCGGGTGCTTTCATACCAGGAAGTCGATTTTTTTTGGCTTCATGTGCCATTGAGCAACTTTCATAAGAATGAGCGGGGCCCCGCCTCCGACGCTGTATCCAGTTCTCTTTATACATCCATGGTTTAGCCCTCCGGCTAACTTGATTGGGGATAAAACGATTCAATCGTGCGGCTTTTCTGGACTTTTGAAATGGATCAAATTCTGATAGTGAAACGAATCATTTTGTGGGGGTTGTGACACTCAGAAAACTTTATCCGCTGATTTACAGACGTCTCTTTCACAATGTAAGACTATGGGGAAAAGTCTTTTTGGGCCAAATAGCATCACGTGACGTTGTATTTACATGGTTCAGTTACTATGTCAAATTGGCTTCAAAGCCCCTGCTCTTCCTGGGGGCTCGTTGGTCTTATATGCATCTGTGATTTAGTATTTGGGACAGGGTGAATCAATCGGTCAGACAGATATGCATTTAGGGTTTAATAATGTAGTTTGTAAATTAATGATTAATGGTCGCCTCTGCATCATTAAAGATTGATTTTGAATGGAAAAAATATTATATATAAAATATTATATATATACAGTATATTCACTTTATTTTGTATCTTTACAGATATCCCCATTCATATAAGATGTAGGCTTGCGCTGTTCTTAAATTGGCACTTAACATCCAGATAAGAGAATATCAATAAAGCCACTGAAGACCAGCACAATCACTGTTCGTTTTCATTTTTTGTACAGGTGGGTGGGTGGCTTTGTTACACTGTTTGAGATAACTGTAATATTATGTGATGTTAACTATATACTAGTGGACACAACCGTCACTAATGCTAACATAGCTCCTATTTTTCTAGTTTTGACAATCTAACCTGTGACAAAACATTAGTTAAGGTTTTATGGACTTTGACTGTTGGTAGTTGCTGTTGATTTCGTTTAAATATGCCAAATTGTAATTTTATGAACTATTGTTAAACTAAACTAAACTAGCTAATATATGCTAACGTCAACTGTTAAACACACATATGGGCTAGTGGCATATAAATAGAGTGCAGAATAATTGTAAATACAGATAAGATACATTGTGTTTAGCACAGAATGTATGATTTTAGTGGTTAGTAAACCTATAGAAAATAATTAATTTGTTATACGTAACCCTGAATTTATTGTAATTTGGATTCATTTATTGTTTTCTATAGAAATATACTAGTCATAAGAACTGCAATTCAGTGAATGAATTTTAATACCTTTTGATATCTTAGGTGTTTTAAACAGAAAAACTGTGATTCCTAAAAGTCTTTTCATGACAGGACAAAAGTTAAATTAGTCACAATGTAAATATCGGCTGCACTAAAAATGTCATTATTGATCAGAATCTTAACCAATTTACTTCGAAATCAATGGCTTGCCTTCCCCCCAAATCTACTCAACATTCAACGGGTTGCCATTTGTACTCTAGTACTGTCATCTAGTGGGCGAAAACGTCACATGATATTGTATACAAGTATGATATTGTATATATTGTTTGTATTGTATACAAGCTACATTCTTCTCAATAAGTATCCAGCAGCCTACAAAAATCCAGATGTTAATACTGTTACCGTAAATCAATATAATTACTTAACCGCAGTTCATACAAGGTAGGTTGAGTGGGGAATTGTTTTCTCTCTTGCAATGATTTTGGGATTTCCCCTCAGAAACTGATGAATTGGTAGCACTCAATTTTAAACACCTTAAAACGTATAAAACGGACGTGTTAACAAGGTATTTTCTGTCGCCTAAAGACTTACAAATTTGTCATATTAATGCGAACGCCGAACCAGACGTGTTGATCCTCATGAGTTGCCGTACAAATCAAGGGTTGGGGTTACCATGAAGACATCACTTCTCCTTTAAGCGCTGAAAAAAATTCCGAGCATGACGTCAGCAGTAAAACCTGCTCTGGCTGGGTGTCTATCGGAAAGTGAACTGTGTTTGGCGTGCTAGGCTACTGGTATCGGACTTTTTTTTCCCTCCTCTGTTGTCTTGTCTTTCGTTGAGTGTTTTTTGTCGTTTTTTTCCCAAACTTCTCTCGCGAGGTTTTAGGTTTTAGCGATTAGAAAAGACACAACCCTGTAACCGATTTATGGGATGTTTTAAAGTTACTGAAGTGCTCTCTTTGAGGAACCGGTGGACGGCGGACACCACCGGAGATGGATAAGCTAACCGATAGCTGAGTTATTAGCCGAAAATCACAGGTCAAGAATAGGATCGAGCTAGCATGCTAACAGCTAGCTAAGTTCGCATTTTATCAGCTAACCAAGTGACTTTGTTAACCTGTAACGTCAGATAAGGGCCACCGCCGGTTTTTCCTCGGGCCTGGTTGCTACATGGTGAACAGTTTGTCAAAGGCCAGCTAACCCAGGAAGAGGACTCAATCTGTATTAACTTATAAGGGAAAAGGACAGAGGAGTATTGTTGAGGGGTTGTTCATTTCTCAGCCCAGACCAACAACATGTCCAACGCACAGAACCAGCCGCTGTTTCCCAACCCGGCAGGGCAGCAGAACCCCACCGGCCAGTTCCTCCCCTTCAACACCAGACCCAACTTACAGATCAAGAAAAACGCCATCACGGACGACTACAAGGTGACCAGCCAGGTGTTGGGGCTGGGTATCAATGGCAAGGTGCTCGAAATCTTTCAGAAGAAGACTGGAGATAAGTATGCACTGAAGGTAAGTTAATGTTTTGGCAGATGAACTGGGCAGAAATCAGGAATGTTAACGTCAGTGCAGCACTGAGGCACAGCCAGGAAAAATCCGTTTTTTTCCTGAATAAAAAATGGGGCCCCTTGTTTTTAAATGATGAAACTGAACTGAATGTTTTTGTGGCTCCCCTCCAGCTGAGGGTTCTGGAGCTGTCACCACTTGCAATGGTGGTGGGGAAAGTCCAAACCATCTCAGCTCAGCTCACCAATTTGAGGCTCTCACAAATATGAATTGAATGAATAGAGCTGAGACAGTCAGTTAATTAATAGAAAATTAATCAGCAACAGTTTTGACAACTGATTTATCTTTTAAGTCATTTTAAAAGTCATGGTTTCTATCATCTTATATGTGAGTATTTGCTTGTTTTCTTGCTCATTATTTACATAAAACAAGTCACTTCTTTGTTATGATTTATTGCCTTGTGAGGGTCATGGTGGTGACCCTTGGCATTTTAAATGTTTATCATCACTGGCTGTGATTATACTTGTTCTGAAAAACTACAAGATGTTCACTGATCAGGCAGTTGATGATTTAATGGGAATTCCTCATGTTTTGAGTTGAGACGTACACCTCCACCTCAGCTGTGATACGCCGCTTCTTGTCTCAGGTGCCACAGAGTGTTGTAAACAGTAAAGATGTTGACACGGTTTCTCAATTGGCTAAAATGTTTTTTGCATTTCGTACTGTAACTGTTTTGCATATCACCCACATTCACCAACTATCACTATTACACGATAAAACCGATAGGCAAATATCAGCCGATAGTATTGTCTCTCTGTTTGTTGTCTGGATTTAAAGTTTGGAACGCTCATGTAACCTGTAAATTAGAAAATGCTAAAGCTAGGCTGTAATTTGACGCTGCTGAATCAGGAACTACCTGTGGAGATCACTTTTTGTATCGGTCAATGATTGATAAAGGACAAACTTCACAACAGCTATCCACACAAAGGTGACTGAAACATGAGCCAGTGAAGCCATGTGTTACTGTAGTCTAATTCATTTTCTTTATCATTATAAAAAGTACCATAGTGTGAAGGTTGTTCAAAATTCTATTACTGAAAATCTTCCACAAGTGAATCAGAGTCTGGAAACATCCTGTGTGGTGGTTCAAACTGAAACTCAGTTTAAATAACCAGGTCACAGCTTCCTGCACTCAAGTGTGTACGTTTATTAAACGTAAACACACACGCTTTTATTCAAGCCTGTCTGGTTTCAGGTTGTGTTGTATGTTGTTGAGCCATAAGATTATTTCTTGCCAAGCCAAGTATAAATCTCTCCACTAAAGGAAGGCATCTCTGTTTGTCTGTGTGTATGTATATATGTCCTTTACATATCTCGCAGCCGATCTACTTTACACTTGGCGGGTGCATTGAAGTGCAGTGTCGAATTTGGTGCAATTTGGACGTGTGATACAATCAATATTAATAAACTTTGAATAAACAAGTTATCAGCGAGCCGCTCTGCAGCAGCGAAGTGGAGTGTGAAAGATCAGAGCTGTACAGCCCTGCCATCAGAGAGATGAGGGGAGGACATCTCTCTCCGTTTGATAGCGTTAAAAGTTAGGGGTTTGTTGTTGGCTTCCCGACTCATTATGAAAAAGATGAGAAAAGATGAGAGAGAGGGTGAGCGAGTGACAGAGAGACAACGCTGGTGAGGAGAGACAGCGGTGGAAAGCTTTCTCTGAGAGAGAGAGAGAGAAAGCCCATGAATGACAGACAGGAATGACAGGCGGTTATGTTCTAAAACACAAATAAACAACCATTAAACACTCAACAGATGATTTACTGTCGAGAAAGACGCTCTTAGTTTCTGTTTCATTTTCCTCCTCTGCATTTCTACGTTTCCTTCATTCATTACATTCAACTAATGCAGCAGTAAATACAAACGAACAACAGGACAAATCTGTGTCATTTTTTCCTCATGTGTGAATGCTGTGTTTCAAACACGGCAGCAAGAGAGAGACTACTAGACTACTACGTCCTCCTACAATGTAAAACATTCAATGAAATGAGGACCGTTTACTTTAACAAGTTCAACTTTGTAATTTTAGATTTCAAAGAGCTTAAAGACCTCTCAAAATTAAAAATACTCCCAGGAAAAGGAGACGGGGCATATCTTTCTGCTCAGTATGTATCAACATGCCACAACCTGAGGGTCAGTGAATGACCTAGACACACACACAGCACATGCATGCATTCACACACGCACATACACGTACACACAGATACACAAATACAGGCACAGTAGATACTGTGTATATATAATTAATATAAATATTAACATTGTTCTCAACGCTTTCCTGCCAATAAAGCCCAGAGAGAGGGATCGGTGGAAAGCTCTCTCTAAAACAGAAAGCTTGTGAATGAGATAAATGACTGACCAATCAGCGGTCTGCAGTGTTTCACATCACCTTTTAGTATCAGCTCAGCTCGAGAAAAGTTTTTTCACATGGCGTGCTCTAAAAAAATGAAACGCAGACATTGAAAACAGAGCTTTTAATCAAAAATGGACAGACTCTAAGGCTACTTCCCACGGGCAGTTCAAAACCAGTTTGTAAGCACAAATATAAATATAAACACAAATCTTTTGAGCAAATATACCAACTCAAATGATCCCAACTGAAGCCACAGAAAATAAACAATCTAAGAGCCCAATATGCTCGATCCACTTTGAGGATGCACATTTTTTCAAAAGATCTGTTATGTACTTTATTTTTAAATGCAGCCCTCATTATACTTGAAATGAGAAAAGATTCACTATTACAGTATTTACCATATGTGTACAATAGTGTTTCTTTCTGTCATGTTGTTGATGTAAACACTCATTCACACCTCACATCAACAGTATTAATTTTTCTACGCGTTGAGGCAGCAACACTGAGGCCAAACAATCAGCCCGTGCCGAACAGGCACGTTTTGAACGGGCACTGCACTAGCATTATTAAACAAAGAGAGTTGCGTTCCTCTCCATGAAATTGTTGCGCCCTTATCAAATCTTCTGCTATTCCTTGAACTTTGTGAGACACCATTAATGCTTTAGTCTGTAGAAAGTTGCAGTTACTGAAGGTGTTTGTATCCAGTGTAAGATCAAGTCATAATTTCAGATAAACATGGACTTTGTCACTCCTTCATTCACTCACTCATTCCCTGTGTAATAGACACTCAACAGTGAGCAATAAATTGAGGACTTGTTGTCATTTTGTGTCATCACTGACAGGTTTAGAGTCAGTGATGACACAAAGTGTACGTGCCACAGACACTACTTTTTGTTTTCGCTCCATTGTGAAATCTGTGAGGGCACTATATAGTGGATAAATTCACACAAACATAATTAAAACACTAAAATAAAATGGTGGGCAATAAACATAGTGCGCTATATAGAAAATATCGAGTGATTTTTTTTTTTCAGACAGCATGCAAAGAAAAAACAAAGGTAATCTCCACACTAGATATTGTAAACTTTCAAAAATTTAACAATGCAACATTTTGACCTTCAAGGTCTTCATCAGGCAAGCAATGAAACATCCAAACATGTCTGTTTAAATCCTTTTCAGATATCAAAAAACCTAAGATTGTGCTGCTATTCAGCCCAGCTCAAACGTCTGGACTATTCAGGGCTACTATACAACCAGTAGTTTCCTTGCTTTCCCACAGGAAAGGTTTGCACTTTACAAAGGGACAAAGATTTGTCACACCTGTTTCATAATTGTATTTACACTGAGCCATCACTGTGGGTGACATGACTAATTCCCCAGACTGGCACAGTGATCTGGATCAAACATGCGTCAGGGGCACATCTGAATATGTCAATGAGTTAGTCAACTCTCTGTCATGACCAATCCAGGTCATGATCATTAAATGATAATGAAAGTTAACCCTCAAATTGCCAAAAAAGAGCGGGAAAAAGAAAAAAGAAAGAAAGGAGAGAGAAATAGAAAAAACTACTTTCTTACTGTTTTTTTGTTTGTTTTTGTTTTTTTATAGCAAGTTGCTTCTCACTCTATTGATGTAAGGTGCCTTGCATCCAGTTGAGTGGAGCCCACGTCATGAAAGCAAAAGCTAAACTGTCACTCACTGCTTGTTTGCGTGTATGTGCTCATCAGCCACATGAGTAGGCAGGATAGGTAATGAGGCCACAGATTTGCAGGGTTTGCCAACTTCACTATAAGTAGGTTTCTGCTTCTTTCCGGCAAACAAAATAGACACATGGTTTTTTGTTATTGTGAGCTGATTTTCATGCTGATTTATTGATGTGAAATCTTATTTTAGAACTCGTTCGTCTTGCCAATCTGGTCTATGTTGTCAGTCATGCCTCTGAAAAGTATAATATGTAACTTTCCAGTATTATAATGTCTAAAAACAACTGGACCTATGTTATATATTTTGTTTAGTTGTGTACTTATATTATCCACAATGTTTCCAATCACATGAAAACTGCTTTATTCAGTGTTTTTACCAGTTTTAATCACCGGGTCTGTTTGTTTGGAGAGGAGGAGATCTCTGTGGATAATAGGCTCCTATAGGAAATTGGCTCCTGGTAAAAACCTTGTGAACAATGAACACTGAAGGAATCCTAACCTAAAAATAGGGCTGAACAATTAATCGAAATTTTATCGAAATTGTAATATGGCCTACTGCAATTTTCAAAGCGCAGGAGGCACAATATTTGTTGAATGCGAAATGTGTGTCAAAATACCATTTTAAATTAAATATTGTTGTGCTGCAGGGATGTCCTGGCCTACACATCATATTCTACAGACTTAAGAAAACATCTTTGTGTGGTATAGATCTCTGCAAAAATCACACCATTATCATTTTAATATGTTTTTCAATGAAAAATATGAACATTTGCGCACCATTTGGTAAAACATCAATCCTGTGTGAGGAACAATGGGCTGTAAGTGAGTTCCTTTTCTAATATCAGAGCTGGAGATAGTCCCTGTGTAAAGTACACTTTTAACAATAGATACAAAAAACCTAAATGTTCATTGGTCTTGGCCTGTAATATGCCAACCTCATGGTGTTGTAAGACACGCTGTAGCCAAATAGACTGACGCCATGCTGAATGAACTAATGTCCTTGTTGTTCCCTTGAACTGACTGCAGTTGACTCAGCCTCATGTCATTTATTGTATTCATTAGGTTTGTGGTAGATGCCAGGAATAGGAATCTGCCTGCCTGGCCCAAGGTGACATTACCTTGTAGAACTTTTACCTGTCTGGAGCCAACTTTTGTTCAAAAGACAGGTGCAGCTGAATAATCTGTTACTTTGTGTGTGTTTCTGTGGGAAAGACTGTAGCAGAGAAATGGAGAGACTTTCAAGTCTTACAATTCCTGTGTAAGTGTTTATATGTATATATGTTTATATATACGTTTTACTACCTGAATGCATTTTGCTTAATATAACCTGTCGCATGGAATCAATAGCTATTACTTTGTTGCTTTTGTCAGAGGCAAAGCTATGTGTCCTTCTGGGTTGATTGGTCTGGCTTTAATGTGTTCTGTCACACACACTCTCAAAGGGTGTGAAGCATCTGCAGGTATCGTCTTACAGTCACTACATTTATATGCACACAAGAAACCAGGTTATTTGGAGCAATAAGGTTAAGGCCACATTCTGAACGAAAATAGCGATGTTAAAAAAAAACAAAAAAAACAAAGGCCTGTGTTGGTGAGGGCTTGTTGCTACAGGCGACAAGTAAAGAAAAGTAAATAACTTCACGAAGTTCAGTTTGAGTGATATATTCATTAATGTGTGAGCTTCCTAAATGCCAAAACTTAGCACGAACTTTGATCATTTTTGTCTGCGTGGTAAATTATGCTGTTCATGTTACAACGTATTCTACCTCGAATTGGCACCTGAATACAACACACAAGTGTGGCAAAATTTGAGCAGCGTATGTGGTTTATGAGACAGCACTGCCTTTTTTTTTTTTTTTTTGTGGCAACCATCAGCATTGGGACATCCCAGTATGCCAACACAGCGACTTTATTGAAATAAACAAGGCTGGAATTTTTGATGTTAAGCAACTGTCGGCCTGAACATGGCCAAAGGCATGAACTTGGAGAATACATTGGGTTGTTTAGTTGTCTAGATTTTTGGGTTCAGGGCAGGGTGATTTATTATAATTCATTAAATTAAAATTCTCTATCTCTTGCTCTCAGAGTGTATACGTAGCGTTAGCCTGCTAAGGTGTTGGTGGAATAAAGAAAAACATGGTAAAGGTGAGCTTCTCTTTTTCATCGCAGAAACATGTTGGTTGGTGACTGTGCATGTACGTTGATCCAATATCAGGGAAAAAACAAAATTGAGCTTGATATCGACGAACAAGTGAAACAGATGATTTATTATTATGAAATGGTATAGTGTTGTGTGTTGGTAGTTGGCTGCAATTTAGTTACTTACACTAAACAAGTATCGCATGACAAATGGCCATTATAATTTATTGCATATATATCTCCAAAAAAAAAGAATAATGACTATAAAGACTATTGATCCATTGAACTCTAAATAAAATGACTGCAGGCAAGCAGAGTGCTTTTTACTTTACACATGTATGAACTGTATGAACAGTCTGCTGTTCAGATTTAGAAACTTTGACTTATCTATTTCACTGTTATTTTTAAATTTTTCAATTTAATTATTTTCGATTAAATAAACCAATTTCCTTTCATTCCTTACCTCAATTAAGGAAACAGTTTTTTTTTTCTTCTTTTTAAAGATTTTTTGGGTGTTTTTTTTGCCTTAAGTTGACAGTCAGTAGAGAGAGACAGGGAACACTAGCTGTCTGGTTGCCATAGCGCCATGAACCTTTTCCTATGTTTCACAGTTCCGTCTAGCAGCATGAGCAGCACCAACAATATCCTTCCTCTTTCGCCTCAGCTTGTTGAATGATGTGATGTAAGTCTTTCTGGTTGGGTTATTATCAGGCTGATATCGTGTAGTCTGAACCCTGCATTAGCCATTAGGCTTCCAGGCACCCCTGTGTTTCTTGTTTACATGATGTGGAAGATCAACTTTTTGCCATAAGCTGACATCAACCAGGGTACTGTACATGTAAACACATTCAACGGCCTACAAACCTACAAGCAAACTCATGTTGAAGTGATGGCCTACAAAATGTTTTAAAAAAAAATCTAGTCTTGGTAAACAGTAGGATTCACCACTGACCCCTTAAGTGTAGTTTTACATCATCTGGAAAGGAACACAGTGATGATTACTAAATATTTTATATCACATTTCGTGAGTCATTTAAAGTTACACTTCCTGAAACTTGGAAAGATGTGGAAGTGACTGCAGTGAAGTAAACACACCTGTCAAAAGGTGGTTGAGAAAAGAGGAACTGGAACCACTGGCCAGTTCCAGTTGGGTCTTTTTCTCATTTATGGGGTGTGGATTTCTGAAATTTCCTCTTTGACCACTGTGGAACAGAAGAATCCTGCTGAATTCAGCATTCACACTTTCAGCATCTCTGATTAAAGGTTAACACAGAGATACAGAGGAAGAGCTAGGCCCATGCTTCAATCATGAGATGGTGAGAGAAAGGAAGGAAAAGGAGGGAGGGGGAGGGAGAGGAAGGAAGAGGTTCTCTTGAAGTTATTTCTCTACTCCTGGCAGACTCCACCCTCATGAGAGCTTCATCTCTAAGAAGTCTTGTTTATTGCTGGAAAAGAACCTTCTCTTTATTCCACTATGTTACTGATTAGCTACATAAACAAGAACAAGATTCTTTTTATCTGCAATCGCCCGCTTTAAAAAATCATTTATCAGTCATTGTCCCCTGTAATGGAAAATTAGTTTTTGTATCAGCGCACCAATTTTAAAGTAAAACATTTTCATTTCTGTAGACAGGACAATATTGTCTATAGCTGTGGCAATAATATATAATTATTTGACTATCCGACAAGCAGTTCTGATTGAGTATACTGGTGCCCTAATAGTCGTCACTCTGATTGTCACACATGTCTGGGTTGGACTAGAGAGCCACTTTGACTGGCTAGGTGTTATGGTGTGTACACACCAAACACAAAGCAATTTTTTTCACACAGCGCAATTATATACAAAGACAAAGCAAAGACCAGGTGACCCGAATACACAAACAAGATGAAAATATTTAATATACTTGAGTGAAAGATATGTGCAGAGTGGGCTTTGCGGAGTGTTGTGAGTGGAGAACCGGAGGGACGGAGCCACTGCTCACTGACAGACAGCTGCTGAGTGTCGGGGAGCTCTGCAGCACAGAGCTGGAGCTTCTAGAGGAATAATATTCTGCTCTGATCCAGAGGCTTTTACCGGAGGGAGGAGAGCTCTGAGTTTGTTTTTTTTAAAGTTTTGGAATTAATTTATCTCGATTTATCTTTACTTTCGCTTCTCAACCCATCTACAGCAGCGAGCTGTGGAGTTGCTGACCTCCATGGTGTTATAATGTAATTAGTCTCTCTTCGTCCATGTTGACTGCTGACGGAAGGGGAAATGTACTTAATGGAGGTCCAGAGAGGAGAAGGGAAAAAGTAGAGAGACTGGCGGGAAATAACAGAAAGAACCGGAATTCCTGGTGAGTTTCAGTCAGAGGCTGAACTGAACACGCACAAACACACACACACACAAAAACACACACATACCCACCCACAGGTGTCTGCTGTTGCTTGCTAACTTACAGCTAATGTACAGTAATGTATTCTGGCTGTTTGGGGCGAATAGACAGAAATAATGCTGCGGTCAAATTCGTGCAAGTAACGCAAGGCGAAAATTTGTTTTGCGTTTGGTGTGCACAAAGCATTACAAGTCCTGTATATGTGTGTTTATAGAGGAATGTGTACCTATTTTTGGGGAGAGTGGACTATTTATTGTTTTATTTGACCAGTAGTTACAGCCATACAGAGTACACTGTATATGTGGGGTTGAGAAAAAGAAGCTTGTTTTCTCTTTTTTTCTGTACTGTTCCCCCTCAGTCCAGTGGTTGCAGTGGTTATGTCTAGGCTGACTATAATTCAGTGTTTCAGCCTGTTGGGTTTAAATCTGTGTTGTTTGTCAGCGGTATGACCAAACGCTGACACCTCACTTAATGCTACGAGACCTTATTTCTCCTTTCAGATTATTGTGAAAATATGTTTGTTTGACACATTTGTCACAAATAAACAGATTAGCTGAAGTAAAATCTTTGATAAATATTTATCTTGGTATTGTAAGCGCCTTAGACATAATATGATTTTACAACATCGCAGTTTATATAATCTGGTTGGATGCAGTAGCCACGTATCCACCTACCCCCATGCCCTGACCTTGTCTGTCTCTGTTGTGTTGCTTCCTTTTTTGTTGCGGGGGGGGGTTGTAAGGATGTGGTATTGTGGTTGTGATGGTGGAACCAGAACTATCTTGTCAGTTGTATCTGTGATACAAGTTATTTCCAAGCTGATGCAGCACTCTGTCATACTGAAACAACACTTTCTGAATAGCTGAGAATACTTCCTTAATGGGCTCCTAACAGACACAAACTTTAATTTTAGTATAATAATTTTATACACTGTATATGCTGGGCTCATTCTCCCCCAACTATCATGTGTGCAGTTTTTTCTGCTTGCTTAGGTCTCATGATCGGTTCTTAATAAGGAAGCAAAGTAGCTGAATTGTGCTGAATGGCGTTAATAGAAAAGGGAAGTGAATGTTTTTCATTCATTCAACATGGTACATGCACTGTTGCTCTTGTGTGAATATTAGTGAAAAGACTGCATTAATACATGAATTTAGAGCCAAATGTGGTGTTGGTGCGTAGAAAACATCACACTTTAAAAGCTGTAACTAGCAAAATGTTGGTACTTTTACTTCACAAATTGATCTTTAAAATTGTCATTATTTTTACGATGATGACCTCATTAGTAAATGGACTGTTTATTTTAGCAGCGGTGTCTTTAGCTTTTAACATGGTGGAAAAGATAATGGGACAATCTTTACTTCAGTATGTCAGTGGGCTTCCCTACGTTTGAGTTGGTCTGTCTGAAAATATACCACATTCACACAACCAACCACACATTCACATTGCACACCCCTTTCATTTGAAAGCAAGTGATAACACACCAGTCTGTTTGTATTTATACACTGAAGCCACAAATATCATCAATTGCATCAGTTGCAGAGGGGGATTCACACTATGAATCATAAGGTATCAGAAAGGAGGAGTCGGTGAGGCCGGCTCAAAGGAGGGGATTGAGATTAGAGGTTGTCAAAAGCATGACAAATTTCATATATGCCTCGTGTTCACTTCTTTATCAACAGTGACCTGTTCATTATCTCCATTTGTCTTTGTCTCTCACCACCCTGCTGTTCCTCATAAAAGACTCTACTCCATCTTCTTCTTTGTTTCCATGTGGGTCTTCCAGCCTGCACCGGGAAGTGTGACAGCTGTTTTTTGTGTGCTGTACAGATGTAGTCCCTATCTGTGAGATTTGCATTTCACTCTCTCACTTCCTCCCCCTTGTTAGCTACTCATTTTTTATGATTGTGTGTTGTGTACTAGGACACCTTCTGGTTAAAGATATTTACTGGCGAGCTAGCTATCTGTCTTGAGAGCTAGGATGTCACGATTATTTGGAGAACAGCTTTATTCTGACTGGTGATATCCTTAAAGCATGGAGTGGTCATTTAAAATGTAATTTGCGTCTTTTTAAAGGTGTTATCAAACTTAATATAAAACAAATTTTCACCTTGTGTTATTCGCACAAATTTGACAGACGGAGTGTTTTTGCAGTCTGTGTTTATTCACTCTAAACAGCCTATTACACTGACTGAAGAGATGCTAGCTGTAGTTAGCTAGGTACATATGCATCAGCTGTACGTGTGGAGAGTGGTTCTGTTAACCACTCTCCATGTTAACTGAGCATCAGACTCACCAGGATCTCCAGTTCTTTATTCGTTCTTTAAGTTCATTAAGAAGAATCATACAGCTTCAGGTTGAAACATTTTCAACTGTAGTATATGCCTAATTTGTGCGGCCCAGGGTGAATTTGTCCAGGTCTTTGTTTTGTCTGTATTGACAATCACACCTCCTCTAATATTCACTTCACTTGCAGTTTAAACACCTTGTATGTTATTGCACTAACCTTAACATAGCTGCCTTTTGTTGCCACATAAAAATGTGTTACCACAAGAGCATATTGACAGAAGTAGGGATGGGTATCGTTAGGATTTTATCGATACTTGCTGCTCTTATCGATACACCTTATCGGTCTGGTCCTTATCGATTCTTTTTCATTGCTAAAGAATTGGATTCAAAATGATTTTATATTTTATATATAATAAAATATTGTTTCTAGAGCAGCAACAGTAATGTTTACCTCAGAAAGTCACTATATAAACTAAATCTCACTGGAAACAAATCTAAAATGTCAGTAAAATAAATAATATTTCTGACATCAAAATACTGTGAAGTTTAGAAAGAATGAAGAACACAGATATCAATCACTATCAGTCATTCCTCTGTCCTCCTCCTTCTACAAGAAATTTTAATATATGATACAAACTAAGCTAATCAGTAGGAGTATGGAAGTTGTTATTGGACTTCAATAGTTGTAACCAACACAAGACAATCCAGAAAATTGTACCATGATTCACAAATATTTCACTATCCACAAACATGCATTTTTTTAATCTGTGTTGTGTAAACATCCACAAAAATACAGAGCAATTTGCAAATACGCATAACTTACTCTGTAAACATTTATGTATTTGTTGATCCATTTGTACATGTGAAACGGGTTTTACACCTTTGTTGATCACTCCCTGTCAGTTTGTGGGCAACGTGATATTTGTGACTTCCCTCCTATCAGTTTGTGGATTTTTATCTTATTTGTACCGCAGCTGATCTGTAGAAAAAAAAACCCCACAAATGTGAGGTGCAATAATTTGTAAGTAAACACATTTTAATTTCACATAAAAAGTGATAGAGGTTTTACAAATTTAAATAGTTTCACCACAAAAATACATGTAAAGTCGTATTTACACAGTTGTGGATCCATTTATACATCAAAACTATACAGGCAAACTGAAAGGAAGTGATCCACAAACGTGCCAAACCCATTTCAGGATCTATGTGTATTTGTAAATCACTCCATATTTTTGTGGATTTGACGTTACACAAAACAAATAAACAAAATACATGTTTGTGGATAGTGAAATATTTGTGGATCATGGTACACATTTGTGGATTGTCTTCTGTGGGTTACAACTATTAAAGTCCAAGAAAAACTTCCATATAGGGGTGGGTGAAGAAACCGTTTCACATAAGAATCTCTTTTCTCATCTCCTACGATTCTGAAGGGATTCACAAATGTTAAATCGATTTTCTAAATGTCAGTTAATAACGTGATGTTGATGGAACAAAAAAGGTGGAACTCAACTGTGAGGGGAGTGCAGCACCTGGACAGTTTACAGTGCGCACACGCTAGAGACATCTTTAGCTCATCTTTAAAAAATGCAGTGGTTACAAGCATTTTTTGATTTAATGACTAAATAATTACCTTTGTAAGACGAACGTGAAGTATATTGTGAATACTTTCTATGCCGTCATTCAGAGACTAATGTTAGTGGAGCAGAGCAGCTATTAGCAGTAACAAACGAGACTGGCTGACTAACACACACTGCAGCACTTAAAAAACTTTAACCAACTCTGAGGTGAAGAAAATAACTTTGCTCAGTCTGTTTCACCTCAAAAACCCTGCACCCACTCAGCATGTTGGACAACGATATCTTTCCCTGGAGATAACGTTGCAGCAGAGAGGCTGCTCTCCACTGCTGAAGACATGATGTTAATAACAACACAGTGGAACACTCCTCCCCCTCAATTTGTTATTCTCATACAGGCAGGAGACGGTAAGATGCTTTCAAATTAAATAATTCCTTAATTAATGCATTGAACTTTTTAAAATAAAATGCCTGCGTATCATTTATTTTAATTGCCAGTTAGGTTTCATATTGCATCTCAGTGGACTAAAGACCAGTGAATGGTTTGGCACACAGTATACTGGAGCAAGAGACTGATAATGGTGCTCCCTTTTCTATCATTCAATCGAGAATTGGTTTTGAATCGTGAATCGATTCTGAGTCAAATCGGGCACCCAAGAATTGGAATCAAATTGAACTGTGAGATTCCCAAAGATTCCCACCCCTACTAAACAGTTAAGCTATATACAGACAGCTTTTATTTTAGTTTGTTCATAACAAATCACTATTAGCTTAACAAGCACACTATGGTTATGTAAAACATAGCGGCTGTGGATGGTAGACTGCAGGCAAAGCAGATGAAAATATCACTTATCTACATATTTACACTTGTTGAATAGGTGCTTTGATAAAGTACTCTTACTGGCTTTTTACTTGCAAAGGTTTTACTGCACTTACAATAACGAGCGTAGTTGTTGTCAACTCGAGTAAAACGTTATCTTTCACCTCACCAGGTTCACTGTCTCCACCGTGGCCAGAACTGGGTTTCGGGGGCCATCCTTAGACAGAAAACACATCTTTTATGGCACTTTAGGCGGGATTGTCATTCAATCATTAATGAAACTATACACAAGTTACAGAACGGTTGTTTACATGCATAAGTACACACACACACACACGGATAGCTGATGGTCTCGTGCGGCCTAGCAGATGTCTTTAATCAGATCATGTCCCATTGACACACAAACATGTTTGCTGCTTCACCAAACGCATAATGAACAAGTCACACACATATCCAGAGACATCTCCTCTGGTAGACTGTCGTTTAACCCTTTTTGTCAGGTTAAGAGGCTTTTCTGAATGAGCCAAGCTTAACCTGTCACCCCTCTATAATCTCTCTCCTCCACAGAATTTCACTGCCCTATCACCCTCAATGTTATTTTCTATTTTGTACCCTCTTCTGGTGTCTCCACATCAACCCTGGCCTGTTCCTTGGCTCACAAGTAGCAGGTGGAGGATGGGGGCTCCTTCAGCTTTCCCCCATCCCACCTCCCACTGTCCTGCCCAGGGCTCAGGAGCCTTTGTGTTGGCTAGAGGAAGTGCATTGTGTGCCCATCTGCCCCCCTCACCTCCCTCCCTCTCCACAAGCTTCACTGTTTAGCCTCAAAGGGCCAACAGCAGATGGGGGGCTATGCAGTCATATAAGCACCAGCAGAGAGGTGATGGGGGTGTGTTTTCATGTGCGTATACAATTGCGCATGTGTTAAGAAGATGGTGTGAAGTCTTTGTTAGTGGATGGAAGTCTGCTATATTTAGATGGATGAGCTAATAATATTTTTGGGGGGGAATGCTTCTTTTTTTCCAGTTTATGCATAAACCTTCTAGTGCATGTTAGACATTTGGACATCAGGGTAACAATTATGAACTAATCTCATTGCATAAAATGCCCCGTGCATAACTGAGAAAGTCCAAAATTTGTTTATAATTTATATTACAGTCAGTGATGTAAATTTAGACAGCATTATTGTTAGTGCAAAGACCACAAGGCTATTAGTTAGCAATAATAAGGAAGCAGTAGTATTGTCATGATTGGTTGATTGGTTGGATGCCAATTCAAACCATATGATGTTTATAAGAAGTGTTTCAATTTGTGATCTTAAATTAAAGTCAGAGAAACAAAATTTCTTTTGTACTGTATTCTTGCCTCCTCATCTGCCATTTCTTTCATACACACTAGATTAAGATAAAGGCTAGATGGGCTAGCATAGGGACAGCAGCAACTGTATGTTGTATACATTTTTACCACATATCAGAAAGTGATCTGAAAAGTGTCTGCTATATGAATTGATTGGGAGACCTGCTTATCTCTAAATTTGCAACATGAACTAGTTAGTAACCTGTACTGAGTTGGTATATCTAAAAACATCAAAATAATGATCAATACTAGTCTAAAATTTCTTATTGGAGCACTGTTAGCTTTAGCCTAAATCATCCATTTGTTGTTGTTGTTGTTGTTGTTGTTGTTAACAGTAAAGGTTTCCCAGACATCCATATCTAGACCACTGTCAACTATTTCTCAATAACTATTCATCACAAAATAACCCCCAAGAGAGCAACACTAATAGTGAGCCAGTCAGACGATATTATTATATTTATATATTATTAATATTTTTATATATTTAAAATCATTAGTTCAACGGAGCCTATTGTTTTTCGATAAATCCATTTTACATATGCCTGTGTTTGGTGAAACTTATGTTTTATAATAGCAACAAACAAAAGTTAAAAACATATACCATACAGTAACTACACAGGACAATTATCTGTTCAGTTAAAAATGTGCAACACATTCCCAACATGTCTGTCAGTTTTGGCAGTCAAAACCATTTTGGTTCCTGCACAGTCCAAGTCTCTTTGACATTAAGAAGTCAGACAATAAGGATAAAACTAGAGAGATCTACATTAATGTCATAGAGACCCTAGAGTTGTAGTTAAGTGTTGTGAACCAGTTGTTGGTGTGGTGCTTTAGATTTAGGCTGGTAAGATTCATTGTCTTTCTCCACATTATTACAGCCCCACCGAGAGCCACGCCAACAGTTTACTGAACAGAGCAGCCATCAAGCTATACATAAAAAATATAATAATATAAATAATTATACCATCATTCAGTCCTGCACTGTTAAACATTTAAAATTCTTGTTTTCTCTGTGATATTTGTAGTGGATGTAGATAGGAGGCGCAGTTGTAAAATAATATGGTGTATCTATAAATTAATTATCAGATTTATAATAATAGATTTGGTAGCTCAGTTCCCCTTTCAGAATCATGACCCATTTAATGTTACTTTTTAAAATCTGTACAAAATTTTGGCACTTGGCAGTAATACATTGTAGAGGGTGAAAGTGTCACAGAATAACAGCGCATCACTTCTGTCCTATGTCTACTGTGTTTGTGTCCACAGGTTCATGTGTCCGTTTGGGCGTTTTTTTTACTCTGTGGTGACGCAGGAAGTAAGACCCACCCTTGTTTGTTCTGTCCACAAGGGTGGTTGAACTGTGCTGTGTGTTCAGTGTTGAGATAAAGCAGAGAATAATGTGGCACCAAGCCATACCAACTCTTCCTGGTAACTAAGATGATTCACATGCCAGCACAGAGATACAGTAGCCAATATTAAAGCGTATTTATTACACAAAGTTCGGTAAAACAGCGTGTTATCCCTTAGATTAGAAGTATAAAAGTAAAAATCTTTATGTAATCTCGTTTGTGACGTCTTGTCTTTCCTGTATGTCTGCCTGTCTTATCTTTCTTAGGTAGTTTCTTTCTTGGTAATTTCCTTTCTTAGTATTTTTTTTCTCTTGTAGGTTGTGCAAATTCTTCCAATTGGTCCAAATCAGAGGTGATGTTTTTATATGTTGCAGTTATTCATAACCTTTCCATACCAACATCCTCTGTAAAACAAAAAAAAACATCATACAAGTCATAAAGACACAGTTTCAATATTATTTTCATTGTTGCTAACAAACAGAGTTTATTGTCATAAGCTATGTTGTCAAAATACCAAACCTGTAAAACAAACAATTAATATTGGTAGCTTTTCCCAATTGAAATACTGCCGTTAATTAGCTGACTATCAAGATTTGGTAGTTTATGCAACACTTGTACAGCACAGTGAGATAGTAAATTGACGCCTGCTGTGAACTTTTTAAGCCAAATGTTGTCAAAGTGGTAAAGCATGCAAATAGCTGGTATGCCCGAGTGACATGGAGAAACAATGAAACAACCCTTCAGTGGTCTCCACACTGATGTGAAAGGGGTTTTTTGTTGTGGTTTGAGGCTGGAAAAATGAGGCATGGGTGTTTTGAACTTAAAAAGCTTCTCTGCTTCTTAATACTGTGAAGGCTGATTCAGTGGCCTTGCAAACAATGTTTGTAATGTTATGACATCAGAACAAGAACAAAAAACACATAGTAGCTAATGTCATTTGAGTGAAAATCTAATTTTATTGTAAAAGTATACAAGAAGTATACAATACAAGTTTTTTTTTTTTCTGTAAAAATTTGACTTCTGATGCTGGCTGCACTGAGGATGTAAAGAAGTGTCTGAAGCTATAAGAATACAGTGCTGTTGATTTTTATCATGAAAGATAAAACTGCTCAAATTAATTGTAGCGATCAATAAGCCTATATAGCCCTCGCCAGTATCCTTACCAAGGTGTTTCCTGGTTGAACTGAGTAATAGAACCTAATCTGATCACAGATAGAGTCAGATGGGGGAACCCAACAAGAACACTTAGGCAGTATTCAGACCAAATCAAATCAGGTGGTGCAGCGAAAATGCCAGTTCTCCCATTCATTGGAATGGGGGTAGTGTGTTTCTTCTGCGGGTGTTTTGGCTGCAGCGGTGCCGCACCGGACTGCGGCCGGAAAGTTGAGCCAGAGTCAACTTTTGGAGAAACATAACCCAACATCACTGTGGCTGAACACCGTGATGGCCAATCACAGCTGGAGATCAGACCGATCAGAGCTGTAAACTCTGCCATGAGGGAGTACAGAGACGTTACTAGGACTGAATATGGCCTCAGTGCGTTACATTCACAACAGAGTTACAGTCGACCAGTTGTATGAGAAACCTGGTTTGTAATCATCTTTTTAAATGATTACAAACCAGGTTTCTCTGTCACACGTATGCATGGCAAAGACTTCTGACAGAGGAAGTCTCATGAAAGGAGAGATCATTATAAGTAGCAATGGGTCCTTGCATTCAGAATAATTCCATCTAACACATCTGACACAAAGTAGCCTCTAGAAATCATAATAAGTCAGGTTAAACCTTTGAATGTTTGACTATTTATGAAAGTAGCTTTGCCTGTCCTCTCACTGTGCTGTCAGCTGTGTATATAAATGTGCATATAAATGTCCTTTCTGCAACCAGACAGCAGAATAGATACGTTGCCCGCTGGAACCAATCCCACTGTTGTGTTGCGTCCGTGGGAAGGGTTGGAATGTAATACACAACGAGATGGAGAGACGATGGCTTATTGTCAAAGCTACAAGACTGAATTCTTTTCATTGACTAACAAGGATTTTCATAGGGTTTTACTTGTTGTATAGTATATCATATAATTAAACCCAGCACAGTTATTCCACATTTAATATGTCACCACTTCTTAACTTTGAGCAGATGTACAATTGAAATACGACTGCTGTGTAGTTGAAAGCAACACAGCAGTGTAGTTTCTTTACACCTGGTGTCAGATTTATTTAATTATTTGTGTACTGAGATCTTCTTTGGGAATGAAAAACTAAAAAGTGGGGCCTCAACTTTTTGCCAGTCGAATAAATAACACAAAAAGGAAGATTGTGCTCACAAAAAACTATGGTGTCAGTGCTGTCGATGTAAAATTAGTTGGAGTATGCATTATATTTGCGTTTTTGTTCCTAAATTCAAATAAATTCTCACTGAAATCTTGTTTTTAAGAGATAGCAGTGTAATCAATACTTTCTCCTATGTGGTGAAGTTAAATATGTTTATCTTATATTTACTCTTTGAGACAGGCTGGAGCTCATAGTTCAGGAGTTCAGGCCTATATTTGACCAAGCAACTCTTTGACTACTGAAAGGGAGTCAGCTAGGTTCCTGTGACAATCTATCTCCATGGCATTTGCTGTATTATTTACAACTAGCAAGGTTATAATACATGACCCTGTCCAGTTTAAATCAAGTTCTTCTGCTTGCTAAACAGGGGCACCCAATTTTAAAAGCTCATACTTTGCAATTTACTGACCGCTTTTCCTTACAGAGCATTATTGGATATCATAGTTTTATTTGTATATGTATATTCACTTACCATGCCTATTACTTTGAACAAAGGAATTAACAGTGCATACTGTGAAATCACATTTAACATATGATCAAGCATTTCATTGTGTGCTTATTCTCCACCATGGCGATGAACATTTGAACACTGGGTTTTGGGGGTGAAAAACAATATACCCACATAAAATTGCTTGTTTAAATTTAGCAATGCAGGCAGTGTAATATTGAATTTAATCATTCTTGGCCATAAAGGATGAGTCATGCCAGGCACCATAAGACCAGGGTTCGTGAGTGTCCTTGGGCAGTATGCTGAATTTCTAAAGGTTCCAGAAACCTCTCTCCGCATCTGACCAGCTTATTTGATTTCCTGTTGTATGGTGGTAAGAGTATCATTTTGCTGTTGGAGATTAATCAGCAAATGAGTACATCATGATACAAAATCATTTAAATTACAGGTGTTAAATGGTGCATTCACCAACTGTCACAGAAAGAGGGCGCCACAATCTCACAAAAGTGGATTGGAGTAACTACATCATCTTTTCAGCCTTCTGCCAGCTGATGGCAGCACTGCACTTTGTTTACTATTGTGAATTCAGTAGTGTCATCCAGTTGGTCTGTAATTGTTTTCCTGTAAATCCAGCACAGGAAATCATTTCAGGTCTCACCTGCTTGATCCCACCATGAGATAGGTGATTGATTAAACGTAGTCCAGTTTTATCACATTGTCCATTAATTATTATATGAAGGAAAAGAACAATTAAACAGTAATGGTAACTTGTAGTATACTGTAAATATCTGTTTATTTTTAATGTTAATCAGCCTCCTTCTCTGTTTCCATCCCGCCATCTAGATGCTGCAGGATTGTGCCAAAGCCCGTAGAGAAGTGGAACTCCACTGGAGGGCGTCACCATGTGCCAACATTGTGCGCATCATTGATGTCTATGAGAACCTCTATCAGGGCAGGAAGTGTCTGCTTATTGTCATGGAGTGGTGAGTGCCCAGTCTCAGTGACACAAACACACAAACTAACTAAAGGCCGATTTATGATAGGTCCCTCAACACTTTTGATAAGTGTTACTCAACAGAAATTAAAGGGTCACATGACGTTTTCAATTTATGCTTCGGCAAAATGTTTCAGTCATCTCCATGGTAACCAGATGCTATACTCCAGCCGGCTTGTTTAGTTACATTATATCATCTCAACCGGGACAAATTAAATTAGGATGTTACAAGTTATCTAAAGTTATGGACCAAAATATTGATAAGAATGTTCAGAGAAAACTACAATCTCCATGGCGACATTAGTAACACTACCCAATCACATTGCGTGACATAATATGACGGTGTAGTTGACACAAATACAGGCATTGTTTTCATGTGTTTCATATGGAATAGTTTGCTTGTTTTGCAAAGCCGCACATTCAATCAAATATTATGGGTGTTGGTTGAATTTTCATGTCTTATTGCTGTCTACAGTTCCCAGACTTTGGAGGGCAGGTTCTGAGAAAGCCTCCATTACTCTGAGCAAAGGTGAAGTGATGAGTAGGGATGGGTATCGTTGGTATTTTATTGATACTACTACTCTTATCGATACTCTTATTGATTCTTTTTCATAACTAAAAAATTGCTTTTTTTTTTTAAAAAAAAAAATTAGTTTAAAAAGATAAAAATGTCAGGAAAGGGTTTGAATTTATTAATACTTAACACATAAGTAAATATTGTTCCTCAGAAAGTCGATATAAACTTAGTAATATCTCACTGGAAACAAATCTCAAATGTCAATAAAATAACTAATATCCCTGACATCAAAATACTGAATGGAGTTTAGACAGAAGGTACCATTGGTAGAGTGGTGGTAAACTGGTAGTTTACCAGAATTTGCACACCACACTGTAATATACAATATAAGCAGTTTCCTGTTTCCTGTTAGCCTAACCAGCATGCTGCGGTTGTGTGAAAGATACTGGAAGACTATGGACAAAGCAGTTGAAAATATTGCTTTTCTGCTTGTAAATGCTTGTTGAACAGGTGTTGAGCATCTCATGTTCTGCATTGTTTAAAGTACATTTCAGCCAGCTTCCTTACTGTAAATCTGTGGTTAGTTGAAAATGACCCATTTCTTCTAAATGAGCTTAGCACTCTTTCCTCACCTGTAGGATTTCCATCTTGCAGCACTTAAAACCACGAACCCCCCCCTTTGTCTTCACATACACGTGCACTCATTAGGTCTGTGGTTACCGTTGTAGTGCTGAAGTAATGGACTTGTCTGCCCACATTCACATGCACAAATCCTGCAGCTGATGACTAATTTCCTCGTGCTTGAGAGAAATTGTGCTCAACATGAAATGAGAATAAAGAAAAGTGGTTCTTCTGATGAAACTAACATTTCCTAGAATATCACACTAGAAGACACAGAAACAAGGAGATTCAGCTGTTCAGTGTGCCTTCCTCTTGACACTGCTAAAATTGAGTCACTGTGTTGACCCATATTCTGCTGTTTAAAGTGGTTTCCCATGTTGTGCAAAGGGTCACTATGTTAAGTAC
Source organism: Thunnus thynnus (assembly GCF_963924715.1). Classification (NCBI taxonomy): domain Eukaryota; kingdom Metazoa; phylum Chordata; class Actinopteri; order Scombriformes; family Scombridae; genus Thunnus; species Thunnus thynnus. The sequence continues at coordinate 23,217,392 of NC_089520.1, read as the reverse complement.
TTGTGATAATTAAGGAAATTCTGAGCTGTTGATCTGACCTCTGACCAATCTTCTTCTCATTCGAAGATGAAGTTGTTCAGGCTTTTTTTTTTTTTTTTTTTTAAGGAAGTTGTATATTTGTCACCTTTTTTTTTCAAGATTAACATCTTCATCAGGAACAAATGGGTTTGGGGCTGAGAGTCACAGACGGGTCTGAAAAGTTGGAGAGTGAGAGATGGACTAACTCATAAGCTGGGTTTGGTCTTTTCATGAGAATTGACAAAATCGTTTCATATTATGATCTATTGTTTATTTGTTGTGACACAAATCAGACACTCTTTACTGCATTATTTTTTGTCATTTGGAGGCTATCCCTCTTTTGTGTGGATTACATTAATACATTTCTTATGGACCAACTATTTATTCATTGAATGAAAATATGCTATATCAGGATAGGTGTCGTCATTGGGATATGAGATTTTGGTCATATCGCCAAGCCCCAACCCAAGGGTTTTATTGCAGTCCCACCACAAATACCCAAATAGCTACAGTGTAGATTGAATTATTACTCTGTTTGCATTATTGGGGTCTCCACGTGGTGACTACAAAGCCACTGTAGCCCCAACATGTAGTTACATTTTTAAGGAGGAACATGTCAGTTAGGAAGTAGTCATGGCAGCACAGCAGGTCCCATGCAAATGCAAAGCTTTTATTTCCCCATAATAGATACTTGCATTGAACACATGAGTGCACAGAGACAACTTCTGTCTTCATTCCCAACTCAGTAGAGTAAAAATTGTATTAACCTTAGCAATATGACTTCGAACTATAACATGTATTTCAAGTCCTTTGACAATATAGATATTTATGCATTTTCCTTTTTTTGAAATGGCTTTACAGAGGATTTTTTCAAGACTTAAATATGCCATTTGATTTGAGGAGGAACATGTCAGTTACGACGAAGTCATGGCAGCTGCATGCATGTAACCTCTTAACACAGTAGTAAAATACAGCTTAAACAGGGCACACTTCACAGGATCAGTATATCAGTAAAGGGAGACAAATTTGAAGGCCTTGAGGGTGCACGAATGTCTTGTCCTTTACTGTCTTTATGCCCTTCAGCCCAGTCAGTCTCTGTGAGCTTCCTCTGACCCACAAAGATGTTTCAATGTCACGTTGCTCACCCTGAAATTAAAAAAGGCCTTGTTAGTATGTTGTTAATTGACTTATATTAGGGTTTTCACAATACCTGGGCCTGAACTGTGTGGTGTCAGATGCAGATTCAGCAAACTACAGTTATTATCTGACCAATGATTGCCTTAAACTTTTTAAAAAGCTCAATGACTGCTCTTAAAGAGAAACATTTGTATAGTTATAAACCTATGTCACATCAAAGGCAGTTATGGCAAAATGGAAACCTTCCTTAGTCTGCAAAACGCTTTACCAAATTATGGTAAAGTATATTTGGGGGTTTTCTCAGTGGTTATGTCTCCAGCGAGTACGTCTCGTGTACACTGTATACGAGATGCGAAAGGATGTAGACTAAGAAATGTGTAAGGGTGTTGAAGTATTTCTGCTGTGATGGTGTAGTTGATGTGAATTTTGAGCTTCCACGCTTGTCAAAATCAGTAGTATCTTTAATGGTGAGAATTGACACTTCACCACCACACTTCAGAAACACAGAGATGTAAAGGGAGTGGCTGAGAGTTTGGCTCTACCTTTTGACCACATAAAATAAACCGTCATACAAACGTGCAAAGTTGTTCTCAGAATCATGAGGGATGGCCTCACCACACATTGTGATGATTTTAATATAAAAATTACCATGGATCAAGCTGCTGTCCGTTTCTCAGTAAGCAAATTCTGAATGTGAATGAATGGTTTTGAGAAGTTTGAAGCATGCTGTGGTTTAACAGGGCTGTCCCACAGCTCTGCCACTGCAGGTCCTGCTCTCCCCTTAACATATGCATGCCTGAAGCATCGGCCTGTGCTGTCATGCACTTGCAGTCACACACAAACACACATACACACAAAATTGGTATTGATGATTGGACCTGAAACTTACACAGTCATACTGAGCAAAAAGATTAAATGAAACTTATGATCAAGTTTAGACGGATTTTCTCATGCTTAATTTAATTCAGGTTAATAAACATTAACTTAACATTTGACAGTACTTATACCAATGAACTTGCCTGGAACTTGCTATCTTAGTATTGTTTAGAGGTGCAGAAGTATTTTAGTGCATCAGTAAATTGTGGGTGATGATCCCAGTATTACAATATTGGGCCCTGCTGTTCAAATCTCTCAGCAGAAGAAGTATTTACCCTTTACTCTACTGCTTTCTCTTGTCCCCCATCATCTACTGACCCTTCATCTTGTCAGTAGCCCAGTGTTTTTCCTGTAGGAGTACATGGGAGTTTTTGTAGGAATATTCTATGAAATGTAATTATTATAAAAATACATGTCCTTGTAGTATTTTTTTCATACAGCAGGATACAGCAAAAAATGAACAGGCATGAAACCTGCTCAAGACCTCGGTGCACGTTTGCGTGCTTAAGTCCATGACTCCTAGATCTGCACTTTAGTGAACATCACTGTGGTCACAAACATATAAGAGAACTGAAATCAGAGGAGACGGCAGCTCTGCAGCTCAGCAGGTCCCATGCAAATGCAAAACTTTTTTTTCCACTTAATAGATACTTGCATTGAACACATGAGTGCACAGAGACAACTTCTGTCTTCATTCCTAACTCAGTAGAGTAAAAATTGTATTAAACTTAGCAATATGACTTCAAACTATAACATGTATTTCAAGCCCTCTGACAATATAGATATTTATGCATTTTCCTTTTTTTGAAATGGCTTTACAGAGGATTTTTTCAAGACTTAAATATGCCATTTGATTTGAACAGTCCAAAACACCAGATCAGTACAAACATACTTTTATTAAACCATAACTGTTGTTTTTAGTAATGTTTTTGGGAAAATAGATATGAATCAGTCTGTTTTACACCAAGGTAAATATTTTCAGTAAACACCATTAAAACTGACATGATTTTGACAGTAATGGCTTCTTTTGTATCGCCAACAAAATTATACTGAATAAACTGACATAATTAGTTATATTACTATAGATAGTCATTAGGTCTGGTTAGCCTCTGTACCACTAGCTTTATAACTGATTACAATCTTTTATTTAGCATTTCTTTCATTTGCCTTTCTGAAAAAAGAAGCGTGTTCCTTGGGCTTACTTTCCATATTCTATGACCATTCTGCATCCACTACAACAGTTGCTATCAGAAATCTAAATTTTTATTTTATTAAAGTTAAACAATGTTTTCGTTTTGCACATAAAAAAACTACAGCCCCCATTAAAAGAAATACAAGCACGGCAGCAGAGGTACTTACGTCGTTGTAACTTGGTTTTGTCCTTATCCATAAAACTCCCCAATGCTTCCTTTTAAAGTCATTTTTCAACTTTCTAGTTGTAATCTCTGCCAAGTAAAGACTTGTACAGCCTTGACTTGTCCCTGTCTGGCTGTTATTATAGACATGTCTGAACTAGGCACAACCCCTCCACTTGCTGACGTTTAGCCCGTAAACATCTAGGACTTAATGGATAGTGATGTTCTTTAAAGACAGCTAAAAACATAAATATTGAATAAACAACAATATGAATTTGTTCTTGGCTGGATCAGCCATGGACCAGCCCTATAATGCAGTTGTCCGTGACTGAGTGAGTGATGAAGTTTCACTATTGGTCGGCCGGCCGAGTGTTTGAGTTTCCCAATTGTGGCCGTTGCTCTTTCAAATTGATTTTGCATGAGACGATGTAAGCAGAGGACAGCAGCGCAATGCAGAGTGACTGTTTCCTGCTCCGAGCTCTGATGCTTTCAGCTCCCATGTTAAATGCAGCGAAGCCGGATATACTCCCAGTTAAACACACGTGTACCAGCATCTCTACCATCTCCTCCTCTACCATCCAGTGTGAACGACTCCGGCTGGCAGCGCTGTCAGCAACCAGCAGGAGAGATGCTCCTTGGTGCGTTTGGATTTATTAACTGAACTAATACTAGGACGCAAGCTTTTTATTCCTCTGACATTTTCACATCCCAAACGATGAACAACAGTATTAAAACATGAGACTCGTGTAGGCTGTTATATCAGTTTACTGTGGGGTGCCTGCTCTGCAGGTGCACTTGATTTGACTGTAACTGCAGTAACCAGGTGGAGATAAGCCTCCTGACTTTGTACCTAAAATGCTGTCAAAACTTTCATTTGCAGTTTCCACCACAGGCTTTGTGATCATTGATCTGGAATGAGGCAGAAAAAAGGGGCATAGAGGCATGAGCGTAGGCGCACAGTTAAAGCACTACAAATAACCCTCACTCTGACAAAACCCTTGATACAGAGTGAAAAACAAGAGACATCTGCAGAGAGAAACGGATCAAAGAGCAGGTGGAGATAACAGATAGAATCATTATAATTATAATTAAAAAAAGTTCTTTTAAATCAAACATCTTTAGATATGAGTGGAAAGTATTGTTCTCACAACTGCATTTATACCCCTTTTTTGACTCAGACATAGCTTAACCATGTCATGGTACATGGTCACTACACTTTACCAGGAAATATTACTGGAACCACTACAGAAAATTGCAGATGAACATTGAATATCCAGGAATTCACATTATAGACACTACCACTGATTATCCCTGTAACACAATCCAGCCATATATTAGGTTTTGACCCAGTCTTGTTCAGAAAACTCCTGTCCTTATCTAAACATATGAAAAAGCCACACAGCATACTGTTGACAAAGATTCTGTTTTAATGGCTGGACTTTTAGTTATTAGCAATTACAAATGTTATGGGATTTTTAATGACATTAGTCTGGTTTGACTTCAGAAATCTATATGACAATGATTTCTTCCTTTTTTTTTCTTTTTTTTTTCATACGTCTGTGGTATAAAGAAAAAGTCATTCACTTGGTTTCACACAATGATCTGTGGTGGTCAACCAACAGACCACAGCTCACCTCCACCAGCAACCCAAATAAAAGAACTGCATCCGAAACAACTGGCAGGGCATGATATGTTTCGCACAGCATAAACAAAACTGGGCTAGATCTTGTACTATGAAATGCAGTTATTTTTTCTTCAAATTTTGGTTCACTGCTCTGAGTTAAAGGCACCCAGTGGAGTTTTACTCCCAGTACTGCCAATAGTTTCACACCATTCCACTAGTCTACTGGTTTCTGTAATTTTCTGTATGTATTAACAAAGGCAGGGAAGAAGAAGACTGTAGGCTAGTAAACATGAATGTAAACAATGCAGCATTCAAACTTTAAATAAAAATGAGTAAAGAAATGGATTTGACAGGTTTGTTAGATCTTGAGGATAGACAGAGCTTTGATGAGTAACACTGAATGGAAATAAGTTTTGTTTGTTTACAAGAAAACTCCACAGGGCACATTAAATGTTTCCATCACACCATTATGAATGTGTCAAGCTGACCTGGTTTCTGTAAAGCATCCACACATGATGGCCTCGCTTGTAGTCCAGACATGATTCAGTCACAGGTCAATGAAAGGAGGTGCTCGTCGGCTTGATTGTTGATCCATGGTTTGCCTGTTGAGGCCCTTTGGTTTCACGTGCACTGAACTTTCAAAACCATATCAAAAAGAGAGTAAGTTGAACCGAGCATGAGTAGTGAGTACATCAGAAGTGTATCGAGCCATATCCTGACATTTGTGTGTTTTCTTTTCTATTTTTTATTATGTTGCAGCATGGATGGTGGTGAGCTTTTTAGTCGAATTCAGGACAGAGGAGACCAGGCCTTCACAGAGAGAGGTAACAAGATTTAAAGCAATTACAGCATTTCTTACACTACTGCTGTATTTTATCATGTGATTACATAGCGCACTGATCCAGCCGACATTTATCAAAGAGTTATCATGTCTGTTAAAAGATCTTTTTGTCCTCTTTACTTCAGAGGCATCTGACATCATGAAAAGCATAGGAGAGGCCATCCAATTCCTCCATGCAGTCAACATTGCACACAGAGATGTCAAGGTTTGTAATTCTGTATTATCACACATGTTGGAAAAAAAATTCCCTGCTCTTTATCGAAAAATGGAAACTATTTGAAGGGGAGTTTTATGGATGCTCTAACTAACGTCATCCTCCCTGCAGCCAGAGAATTTACTGTATTCCTCGAAAAGGCCGAATGCCCTGCTCAAACTCACAGACTTTGGCTTTGCCAAGGAGACCACCTCACACAACTCTTTAGCTACCCCCTGCTACACACCCTACTATGTTGGTAAGGATCTGTTTCTGTGTGTACCAGCACATTCTTCCCACTTTTTGCTTATATCAATGGTTACAACACATTTGTTTCCTCTTCTCTCCTTTCTTTATTCCTTTCGTTCTCTCTGCAGCTCCAGAGGTTCTGGGCCCAGAAAAATATGACAAGTCATGTGACATGTGGTCGTTGGGTGTCATTATGTATATCCTGTAAGTCAGTCATTTGTGATATCTCTGATCCCCTCATTACACATGGTTATTTGCTGTGTGCAATATCTAATATTGCTATCTCACACCTTCACCAGGTTGTGTGGGTACCCCCCTTTTTATTCTAACCACGGTTTAGCCATCTCCCCTGGGATGAAGAGGAGGATCAGGATGGGCCAATATGAGTTTCCCAACCCTGAATGGTCTGATGTATCAGAAGAAGGTAAGGCTATAGTGTAAACTGTAGGTGTAATAATATTAATTCAGTGAGACGTTGATATGTACATACTACATTTCTGTATATGGGTACAGAAGGTGTTTAAAAGTGGTAAATTGTTGAGACTTGCCCTTTTTTCTAAAACTCAAGAGTCAAGTTGCTGTGCTGACAAAACAGAGGAGCACTTGCTGGGAATAGGTCTTTGATTAAAAAACCTCAGAGTCTAAACTGTCTACTCTGTCTAAATATGTCATCTAAATGTGATGAGCTGAGCTTTTTGGTCTTATCTTTGAAGAAATTGAAACTGTAGCTGGTGTTTCACCTCTTATTCATCACCCACCTGTCACATTCTCCACAACTGAAAGTGAAGTATGATTTCCTGAGTAATATGTTAATTGTAATGAAAAGAGATACAGCACCGGAACAGTGTGCTGCATTCTGGGGATGCATATTTTTCACACTTATCTCCGACAATATATCACAGATTCATATTACCTACTAACCTAATGCTATACTATGAGCATTTCCTGCATGAGTGTATATGTGCCTCATAAAAAGGGATATACTGGTACTTAAGGCCAGTCAGTATGAGTATATAAAAGTATATGACAATTGTCTAGTTTGTTACCATCATGCAGGTATGATCTACCAGTATTTTTCTGAATGCGTTGATCTGTAAATCTGTTTTAATTTTTAGGCATGTTTTTCAAAAAAAACCCCACAAAACTGGATTACAGTTAAATGACCACTCAGCTTGCCTTTTTCTTACTCAAGTACATTTACCAACTGGATTTCATTTTAGTGCTATTATTTACTTCTCTGTGGTTTTCTTTCCAGCCTGATAAATATTGAAGTCTCTTTTTTTCAAAGATATAAATAATAAAATGTGTTTGCAGCTAAACAACTGATAAGGACCCTCCTTAAGACAGAGCCGACCCAAAGGATGACCATCACAGAGTTTATGAATCATCCATGGATCAATGTAAGCACATAACACATTGTGTATCTTTCTAATTCGCTCCCTTATCATTTATACAATTCATTTATTCTGACTGACATCCTCCAGTGAAGTAAGAATTAAATATGTTCATGCGTGTCTCCCTAAAGCAATCGATGGAGGTTCCCCAGACCCCCCTTCACACCAGCCGAGTGCTAAAGGAGGAGAAGGACACGTGGGAGGACGTCAAGGTTTGTCACTGGCTTCTCTTTTAATCTGTTTTCTTGCAAAAAAAAAAAAAACATGAACAAACAGTTGTATCTGTATGGTAGCTGGTGGTAACATGCTTTGAATAGAAAAATTACTTGATCTACATGTGTTTTATAAGAAGAAGTATCAAGCCTATGACATCAGAAAAATCCCCTCATGTTTAGCATAATATATTGTATTTTATTTGCTATGCTGCTTATCTTAGATCATATGATGTTTCCTTGACTTATTAATCATGTTTTGTGTCTTGAATAAAATTAGCTATTCCACTTCCTGTTTGTTGTGTTGCTATCTTATCTTTTTATTAAAATCAGCAATAACTTTATCTGGCAAAACAAGTTTTGTCTGTCTAGCCACAGCTTGATATTCGTTAAATAAAACACATAAAAACACATAAGATAGCCAATTTGGGTTGCTTTACCCAACCAAGGCCTGCTGTGGACTAACGAGTTTCTTCTCTTCATTTTTCAGGAGGAAATGACGAGTGCCTTGGCAACAATGAGGGTTGACTATGAGCAAATCAAGATAAAGACCATTGAGGACTCAACCAATCCGCTGCTAACGAAAAGGAGGAAGAAAGCCAGTAACGCCATCGCGGATCCACAGTCTGCTGCCCACTGAAGGGGGCACGCATGCATGCACATACAAACACAGGTTGTAAAAAGGAAGCAATAATTTGTCGACATGTGAGTCGCATTGCATGGATTTTCTCAGTGTTTTATTTTTCATGGCAAATTCTAATGTTTTGTAGGAGTGTTTGTTTTTATTACTCAACCATTTTAACAAACCACCACTCTGCTATAGCAGAGAGGATGTTAATCTGTGTTTTCACACCAGTGAAGAGATTATGAATTATAGAAAAGGGGAGGAGAGGGAGTCGGTGAGATCTCTCTCCTCTCCTTTCCCAAATATCAGGTTGTGTACTCAGAGGGGCTTGAATGTTGGAATAGGACATGAAGCCTTAGCATTAGCAGTAGTTCTTTCACCCCACAGCCCTGTTCTAGCTCTAGCCCCTAACTCGTGAATGTTAAATCAAATGGCTAAATCCCAAAAATAAAAGCAAGGGAAGGTTTCTTTTACGTACATGCAAAGTAAGCAGATGTATTTTGAACTGACAAGTGGAATGTAAGGACTCTGTCCCTGACTGTTGGAATTAGCTGGAAATAGTCGCTCATTTCGGGGACTCGGACTGGGAGTGTCTGACAGGTTCAGTTTGTCTTCGTGAATGTCGAACAGAGGCCTATGCACTCACTCAAGGGCCGTGTGCCATTCTGACAGAGCACCTCACTTGTGGCCCCACTCTCCTACCTTAATCTAGGCTTGTTTCAGGTACATAGTTTTAGGGCAGAGAAGGAAGTCATGTTTAGGAGCAGAAACTGGCTCATCTTCTCCTGCATGTAGCTCAAAGGAGAGTAGGAGCCAACTGATACTGTATTTTTTCATGGATTTTACGGACATTTTAGCATAGGCCTTATTGAGTGTTGCTAAAGCAGCAAACAACTTGTAACCCCTACCTACCATTTGGTTCAGGCTTTTACCAATGTTACGCTTCAGAATTTATAACATTGCCAGATTATATTTCAGGTTAATGCTATGCAGATGTGTTTGTCAGCTTGAAGTACTGCTAGGACCTTTTTGTTAGTGTTGATTTCTGTTTGCATATGTGTTGCAGAGATGTCAAGAAACAATAGGGAGTGTTTTGTGTGTGTTTACGTAAGCAGTAGCACCCTCTAGGGAATACATGGTCCTAACAGACTGGTCAAGCTCTGGAGGTCTTTCTGAAAAGATCGTTAAGAGTTACTGCCAGTTGCACCAGCTCAATTGCAGCCCAGAGTCTAATCTGGTGCAGTGCCAGTGTGAACAGCGCCTCCACACTTCCTGGAGGATTAAAAGGAAGTAGAAAGTACTTAAGAGCTGCTCCTCATACCGGTGCAGAATCTGACATACCACCAGCAAGCTGTCATCACATTCAGAGAGGGTGTGATGGATGGTTTCTCTTCAGTGTTCTGTTAACACGACAGGATGCTTCCCAGCTCACTCGGGATCATGGGAAATGATTGTATTAATTTTGTCAGTTTGGTCCACCTCACTTTGTAAAATCACATCCACATTACCTGTCGCTTCGCACCTAGAAATCTCTCACTGTAAAAATGTTCATTGAATGTTTGTGACAATGTTCCTGTTTTTTTTTTTTTTTCTGTTTTTTTTCTTCCCTCTCAACACATTTTTTTAGTGGAAGCACAGAGATGTCTGTCTTTTTTTCTGTCATTGAGTCTGTTCACCACCTGCCGTACGTTTGTCTGCTTGCTTTGGATTAAAAAACACATAAAACACAATCTGCTCTCTTTTGTCCCTTTTCTGAATTTGAAATAACTTTGACGGAAAGAAGTATAGGCCTTCAATAGCATACTAAAGTTATGGTAAAGCTTTAAATGAATTATATGGATGATAACAGTATTGTCTTTTTCTATATGATAATATCACATTTTTCAGGAACTCCCATTGTAGAAATGTTTCAAGCATTTGGTAGGGTTGTCTCCTTGATTGCATTTTTTTCTCCAAATCTTATATGAATGGTTAAAACCAAGGTAATACAAAAAGTTTTCATTCTTTATGCAGAGTATAACCACAATTACTAAACCTTATGAGTTGAAGTGATATACACTTTATACTCTTTGCCTTATGCCTGTATCAAATTTTTTTTTAAATATGTAATATTATTATATGGGTTTAGGGTTTTCTTTATATGTGTTGCCAGAAAAAAGGTATAATTACTATTTAAATTTAAAAATACATTTAAATGCAACCACTTGCATTTACTTGCTTACTTGTTACCCTTGTCATGTGTGTGTGACCTGATCTGGGTTGTTGGTCAAGTTGTTCATTAATGAATATATTGATTAAATTCCTACAACACAGTTCAGTAAGCAAAATATTTCCCCGTTATTTCACCTGTGCCTTCACATTTTGAGATTTTTTCTTTTCAGTTCAGTCATGTCTACAGATATGACTCAGCTTGTCAGGTCGGCCATATGCGGTCTTGGGATTTGTCGCTTTGACGCAGTGTACAGACTCAACTTGTGACAAACTTATATCATCCTTGCTGGTATGATTGACTCCTGGAATATACACATTTGCGTAGCAAAACAGTGTGGTGGCATTGAGTCAACACAGACATTTGCCAACACTGGGGTGTTTAGAACGGTTTCTCGCCAATGCACATGGTTATTTTTCTTCAGGTGCGCAGCCATAAGGCATTCAGCTTCCAGCTCTGAGTGTGACGAAACCTACAGTCATCTCTCTCGGCTATGCACGTCTGTCAGGTAAGAAAATGGGGGCAAATGGAGTCTCAGGAGAGTCCCTCGTAATAGTAGTCCTGAGGAGGTCCCCTTTCCTTGCATAAAAACAAACGTCACAAAACCCACCCAGCATGCTCCTCGCCAAAGGGGGGGGAGCCTTCCAGTCATCAGCATTTTATTTTACGAGTGGTAGGAGTGAAAACAGAACCCATGGTACACAGTTTCTGAATCACTACGTCATCTTGTCATCAATGAACATTCAGTAGTTAGAAGAAGTTGGATAAGACAATTATTTTTTCACAAATATAAAAAACAGTGCTACATTATTTTTTTCTACGTTTGAAACAACATATTGGGCCCCAACTTGTCATTATTATGTACACCCATTTGTGGGGAAATATAGAGGATGGAGACTTCTCAGCTGAGGTGGTGACACACGGCTCGTCCTTTAAATTCTTTGAAGTGGCATGTCACCCTGATTCTCACACACAGACACATCCTCTCTGGCAAGAAGCTGATCTACCTGCCTCAGACAAGGTAGCAATAGTGAGATACTACACAACCTCAGCAAGAAACTAACAGCTCAAAAAAAAAAAAAGATTTTCAGACATGATCAAATGGAAAGCCTTTTGTTGTCAGATTTACATGTTCAACAGTTACTAATCTTTCACATGTGCTGGAAATCTTGATTGTTCTTACTGTCAAGTACCACTCTGGCTACATGTTGTGGTTGCTGTGGTTGCTTTGATTTTTGTTTTCTTTTGTTCGAATGATGTTAAAAATCTACTTCTTTTTTAAAACACATTTTTCACTTTTTTCTGTCTAAGGAAAGGATATTCCCTCATTTGGTGTTTTGATGATGGTGGTGGAGAGCGCTGTTTAACATGTCAGTCCAAAATCTCCTATAGGTGTTCAATTTATTTGATCTGGTGACTGCGAAGGACATGGGGGGGTCACAGTGACCCCCCCATGTCCTGTGAATTGGGGCATTGTCATCATGGAAGAGACCGCTCCCATCATGATACAAATGTTTCATCATAGGATAAAGGTGATCACTCAGAATAACTTTGTATTGATTAGCAGTGACCCTTCCCTCCAAGGGGACAAGTGGACAAGTTTTTCCTTTAATTTGTTACCCGTCTGTGTATACACACATATATACAATATATGTATACATACATACCTACTTTGCACACAAGAGCATTTTGCTGTTAATTATAAAGAGGAGTAACCCTCAATTAATGCTACTGGATTTGTTTATGGTCATTTATAATCCTAACAATGGTTTATTTATGGAACACTTATTGAGCAAAGAAACACAAAATGCTTTCTAGAGATAGAATATTAAAAACAATCACAGGACATGAGCAGCATAAAAAACGGAAGCATGAGATAGAAAACACACATTTCTATAAGTATAAAAAAGAACAACAAATATAAATACAATATATTCACATATATACATAAAAAGAGTAAATTCTCAATAAAAGAAATAAGACATACATCAATACAGAAGTTTGATATATAAAAAGGCTATCTGGTGATAAAAGAAGAAATGCCATTAGATAGTATCTACAGAACATGAATATACATATCTGCCAATAAGGAGTAATTATTTATCTGCAACCATCAACTGAGAATGTAAATAATTTGGCCCAATATGGTCATATCCATATTCAGGAAGTACCAAGAGTGCTACTTGTTGCACAATTGTATGGTTGACATAAGTCACCACTGTAGAGTGGTGACTTATGTATTTTCTTCTGTGGTATTGGTGTTGGGAAATATAACATTGTGACACACATTTAGAGATTATATTTATCTTTTACCAGTGAAAGAGACAGGAAAGATGTGTTGAAACTTCACTCACTGCCACTGCTAAACCAAGATTCAGAGAACTATCTGCACAATGCCTACTGTTAGGAGTGATTGGGGAGCGGGGTTTATAGTTCCTCTTTCTTCCTCTCCCTTTTCTAAACACTGGACTGGTTTTCATTGAGAAGATAACAAGGGGGTGTGGTTAAGCTGCGTGTTGATATAAAGGACGTCACGGTGAGGTGCGCATGCAGTTGAGTATGAGTTGAGTTAAAGACCAGAGGCGTCCTCTTCACATCTTTCCTGCGCCACCCTTGTGTAAACCCAGCTCTGTTCTTCGGGGACCCATCCCCCAACCACCAAAACCTGAACTGAACCGCCAGAAGGAGCTCGTGGCTCACGAGAGCAACGCCCAGTGCTGGTGAGGCCAAGTTGGAGGGACTTAAAATGCTAGCCGGCTTGGAAACTCGGTAAGGTAACCCACCTCCAGTCTGTCTTCCTCTGTGTCCTTCCATGTTTTCTCCTTTTCTACACCCTCCAGGTTAGGACTAGTATTGGTTCTTAGCACTGAATCCCCCAGACCTGACTAGTCCGTAACATAATTTGGGAGGCTCGTCCAGGATATGGATTCGAAGCGATTAGAGTTCAGTTAGTGAGTTACATCCAAGCATTCTGTTTGCGGGAAGAGGCACAATTGAGTTGGATTCAGCTCGGGAAAAGTTGTATGTTGCTAGGTTTAGAAGTAGGCCATGGACATACAGCTACAGGCAGAACAGCTGCTCGGTGCCAGATTCTCGTTTTAAACAGATGGTTGTGTATGTATGTAAAACTCAGCTAGCTCAGATTGCCAAAGAGCTAGAGTGGCCTGAGAATAGGTGGACGTTGCTTATTCAGAGTGTGCTTGAGGATAAAGCTCAGGAAGCTTATGCAGCCTTAGATGCTTCTGACAGCCGAGACTATGATGCTGTGAGGAAGGTGGTTTAGGCAGCCTATGAGGTGGTGCCAGAAGCCTACCGACAGAAGTTCAGGTCTCGGCAGCGAAAATCAAGTGAGACTTTCCTTGATTTGGTTAGGCAACAAGAGGTTGTGTTTGACAGGTGGTTAGCAAGTACTAACACCCATACCTTTCAAGAGTTGCGGCAACTTATACTGGGGGAGTAGTTTAAAACCAGTTTACCCCGGCACATGGAAATACATCTAAATGAGAGGGGAGTTACAGAGTTGAGAAAAGCTGCTATGGCAGCAGATTCTTATGAGTTAATGCACAGAGAAGCGCCTTGGAAAGGCAAGGTTGGCAGACAGGATAGGAGGCAGGCTGCCACTGACAGGCCTACAGAGGCTATAGCAATTAAGCCTACTCTTCCCTCCCTGTGGTTTCAAGGACCAGGGAAAAGGTATGAGAAGCCTTTTATTCCTAGAAGTGACGTCATCTGTCATTACTGCAAAAAGCCTGGCCATATAAAGTCCAGTTGTCCTGGTCTCAGGAAAAGAAATGGGGACGAGAAAATTGTGGGGTTGATAAATGCCCACACACAGATTGGTCTTTGTGAAGTGGACAGCGTGAACCTGCCATCCTGCCCAGTAGCGAAGGGGTTTGAGGGTTTTGTGTCAAGAGGGGCTGTTTCTGGGGCACCTGATAGGGAAATGGTCCCTATATCCATCCTGAGGGACACAGGGGCAACACAGTCCTTATTGGTTCAGGGTATTATAGACCTCTCGCCTGCCACCTATTTAAAAGCTTCTACACCAGTGAAGGGTGTGGGAGGGGGTTTTATTAGTGCTCCTTTGCACAGGGTATTTCTGAAGTCTAACATTGTAAATGGGCCGGTAGTGGTCGGCATTGTACCTTCCTTGCCAGTTCAAGGGGTTGCTTTTGTGTTGGGAAAGGATTTGGCCGGTACTCAGGTTTGCGTGACACCGGTTGTATGTGAGAAACCTTGTGAAGTCCCTGAGACCATGGCTTTGGAGAGAGAACACCCCGAGGTTTTTACAGCTTGTGTGGTGACGCATGCTCTGGCTGCTGAAAAAGGAAATTCCAGTGAGCAGGATGAACTGTCTGGTGGATTGGCTGATACCTTTTTCGCTAGGCTAGCTGAGGTGTCACCTTGTTCTCAGTTTTCTTGGGAAGCCCTTATATTAGAGCAGGAAAAGGATCCTTCTGTAGCTCCATTGAGACAGACAGCTGCTAGTGCTGAGGACATGAAAGAGGTAGCTGAGGGCTTCTTTATCCAAGATGGAGTCTTGTTGAGGAAATGGCGGCCTCGTGATCGTCCTGCAGAGAAGACATGGACCATTATGACTCAAGTTGTGCTGCCTGAGAGTTTTAGGAAGGAAGTCCTGCGTTTAGCCCACGAAATATCCATGGCTGGTCATTTAGGCATCCGGAAAACTCAAGAGAAAATCAGCAGACATTTCTACTGGTCCAAAATGCATAAGGATGTGGTGTCATACTGTCGTAGTTGTCATGCTTGTCAGGTTGTGGGCAAGCCCAACCAGACCATTCGAGCTGCTCCCCTCTGCCCTCTACCGGTCATGGAGGAACCCTTCTCAAGAGTAATGATTGATTGTGTTGGCCCTTTGCCAAAAACTAAGAAAGGGAATGAGTACCTCCTGACTATTATGGATGTTTCTACAAGGTTTCCAGAGGCTGTGCCATTGAAGTCCATTAAGACCAGGGTCATAGTGGAGGCTCTACTCCATTTCTTTTCTAGGGTAGGTTTATCACTAGAAGTCCAACATGATCGTGGGTCCAACTTCACTTCTGGTGCATTTCAGGAAGTGATGCATGAGCTGGGAATTAAACAAATTATGTCATCTGCCTATCATCCTCAGTCCCAAGGTGCGATCGAGAGGTACCACCAGACATTAAAGTCTATGATTAAAACCTATTGTGTTGGTTACTCAAATGACTGGGATGTAGCTATGCCATTTTTATTGTTTGCTATCAGAGACTCTGTGAATGAGGCTACAGGTTTTAGCCCTTTCGAGTTGGTTTATGGACATCAAGTGAGAGGACCGCTGAGGATGGTGAAAGAACAGCTGTTGCAGTCAGCTGGGCAGACAGACGCTCCCAGTGGGGTTTTGCAGTATGTAGCATCCTTCAAGGACCGGCTGCATACAGCTTGTGACTTGGCCAGGAATAACTTGGAAGCAGCTAAGGGAAAGATGAAGGCTCAGTATGACAAGAAGGCAGTGAAACGTACCTTCAAGGCAGGGGACCAGGTTCTGGTTTTGTTGCCCATGGGTGGAGATAAGCTAGGGGTAAAATTCTATGGTCCATATAAGGTTATCAAGAAAGTGGGCGCTTGCAGTTATGTTGTTGAGACCCCCGACCGGAGGCACAAATCACGAGTATGTCATATCAATCTCTTGAATTCTTATTATACCCGTGACACTACGTCCACAGTGTGTATAACCTCTCAAGTTGCTGTGGAAGAGGAGGCGAGTGAGGAGGATGATGTTAGGTCAGTGGAGCCTGTTACGGCTAGGCTCAAGAATTCCAGCGCCCTGGCCAATCTTAGAGAGTCACTTAGTTACCTCACTACAGAGCAGAGAGAGGATGTAGTACATCTAGTGGACCAGTATAGTTCTTTGTTTAAAGATACCCCTGGCTTGATGAAGTTAATAACCCACAATGTAGACACTGGTGAGGCAACCCCCATTAAGCAACATCTGTACAGCATTAACTCACAAAAATGGGCTCAGGTGAAGTCAGAGTTGCTTTATATGGAAGAAATTGGTGTCACTGAACAAGGCTCAAGTGAATGGAGTTCTCCCTTAGTCCCTGTTCCCAAGCCCGATTTAAGTGCATTGCATTGATTACTGAAAGGTGAATAATGTTACTAAAACTGACACGTATCCCATACCCAGGTTGGAAGACTGCATTGATAGGATCGGCAAGGCACAGTATGTGTCAAAGTTTGACTTGTTAAAAGGCTACTGGCAAGTGCCGTTGACGGAAAGGGCAAAAGATGTGTCTGCCTTTGTGATGCAGGAATGTTTGTATCGCTGTCGAGCTCTCCCGTTTGGCATGAAGAACGCGCCAGCAACCTTTCAGAGGTTAATGAATTTGGTAACCTCTGGATTGCAGAACACTGTAACCTATTTAGATGATGTGGTTTGCTATAGCTCTTCATGGTCTGATCACGTGCAACACATGAGACAGTTGTTTGAACGTCTTAAGCAAGCAGGGTTGGTAATCAACTTGCCCAAGTGTGAGATTGGAAAGGGGCAGGTCACATACTTGGGGCACCAGGTTGGCCAAGGTTCGGTGAGGCCAAGGACTGCCAAGGTGCAGGCCATTTTAGACATGCCTGTTCCAAAAACAAAACATCAGCTAATGCACCTTTTGGGCATGTGTGGATTTTATAGGCGGTTTGTCCCCAACTTCGCAGCGGTGACAACACCACTCACAAACTTGTTGAAGAAGGGAGTTAGGTTTAGCTGGTCGGCAGACTGTCAGAAAGCAATGGTTAAAGCTATCCTAGCTAGTGAACCAGTATTGGTGGCTCCAGACTTCTCTGTCCCATTCAAGCTGGCAGTGGATGCTTGTGATGTTGGAGTGGGGGCGGTGTTACTACAGACTGATGTGTCAGGGATAGATAGGCCAGTTGCCCACTTCTTTAAAAAATTGAATCGCCATCAGAAACGTTATTCTACCATTGAGAAGGAGGCCCTGGCTCTAGTTCTGGCAGTTCAACACTTTGAGGTGTATGTCTGTAGTGCTGGAGGTGATCTGGTGGTTCTCACTGACCACAACCCATTGACATTTCTATCCAAGTTCAAAACGTCCAGTCAGAGTGTTCCGTTGAAGTTTAATTTTGCAACCATATAACTTTACAGTAGTGCATTTGAGCTTGCGGCTCACGAGAGCAACGCCCAGCACTGGCGAGGCCGAGTCGGAGGGACTTAAAATGCTAGCTGGCTTGGAAACTCGGTAAGGTAACCCACCTCCCGACTGTCTCTCTAATATTGGAAACCAGTCCATCTTCCTCTGTGTCCTTCCACGTTTTCTCCTTTTCTACACCCTCCAGGTTAGGACTAGTATCGGTTCCTGGCACTGAATCCCCTAGACTTGACTAGTCCATAACACTACCAAATACCTGACTTGCAGGTTATGGCTGTATGTGTTGCCTGTGCTGTTTGTCCTTTTTCCTCTCCTGTCTCTTGCTCCGCCTAGATCTTCTACACCTGATCACTGATGGTGTACCTGGCCCAGGAAAGAAACTGCTTAAATGCTCCAGGTACCTGTGGCAGGGAGAGACTTCTGTTTTGTGGACTGTGCTCTTGTTGCCTCTCAGCTTGGGATTTTATTCAGTGTTTCTGTTGTCTTATGACAGTTGTTTGTAGTCTTTATTTATATGTCTTGGTTGTTTTGTATGTCTTTATGTTAATAAATCCCATGGTTGTGGTATTTTAAAAGGTGTTAAGAGTTTTACTTTGGGTCAGTGGTGGAGTGTTGTTCACTTTATGCATTGTAATGAATAAGTAGTATGGTGGTAATTTATTCCAGTGAACTCTGTGCTATATTAGTGCTGCACTGAATTTTAAATGTTTTTGTATTTGTTTTTGTGTGAGGAGAAGAGCTGAAGCTTGTGTGCAGGAAATCTGTGCAAGCAACATTATATTTGAGTGCAAGCACACAATTTGAGCAGAAACAGAGCAAATCTAAGCGCAAGCAGAGGCTGTTTGAGTGTGATGGCAGGGTTTTGAGGGACAAAGTACAACATTTGAACGTAAAATCAATAAATTATGCTCTCAAATTGATATACCACGCTCTTGAATAATTATAGGGAAATATCTCCACAGCCATAGCCAAAGCTCTCCCTAGGTCTTCTACACCAGATCAGTTCTCAATGAGGTGCACCTGGTCCAGGAAAGGAAGTGGTTACATGCTCCAGGTTCCTGTGGCAGGGAGAGGCTTCTGGTTTGTGGACTGTGCTCTTGCACTTGTATATTTTATTCTGTATTATTGGTGTTGTGAAATATAGCTTTGTCACACTTGATTCAGAGCTTACAAGTGTCTTGTTCTAGTGATAGAGACAGGAAAGACATGGAGAAGTCGAAATTAACTTTAAACTTCAGGCACTGCTAAACCAAGATTCAGAGAAATATCTGTGCAATGCCTAACAAATACCTGACTTATTCAAGTGTACTGTAAGCGAGTGATGCAACGGATGGATATCTTACATCACTTGACTCAGTTCATAACAGAAAGAATGTGTCACTTTGCAAAGTGCTGTCAGCATATTTGGATATCTTTGGCATCTCTATTTTGGAAATATCTAATCTTCTACATGACTCATCAGCTGTACGTACAGAAATCGTTCTAAAACATTATGATTCAAAATAATGAATCAGAACGGATGTCTTCGACAACTTTTGTGATGTTTTACCTCCTTTTCCTCTCATGGGTGTTAATGTTCCACATCAATCTTAACTATTTCCAAATAGACTTTTCTGAACGATATGTGCCCCAAACTGTTAGAATAAACAAAATAGATTAACTATATTAATTAAATGAGGAGAGGCTCGTCTCCAGGACACTTTGAACAATTTGCATCTTCACTCTTTACAATAAATTCTCTTTTGATGTAGGCCTTACATTTTAAATTCAGGACTTTTTTGGGATTCTTTTTTTTTAGATGTTGATGGTAACCAGTTTTCATGCTTCTTGACATTGATCTCTTGTGATTCAACATTTTGCATTAAAGTCTGTACAGTATGGAGCAGCCTATAAGTATCTGTGCCAGTTTCGGATGACGATAATACTGATGAAAATTATTCTCTCAGTTTTCTCACCCTGCCTCCAAACCGCTGCTGTCTGATCAAAAGCATCCAGTCATTACACAACAGCCAGACATGATCTTAAACAGCACCGGCACACTGTCAGTCTGGCGTTTCACAATGTACTGTAAACACTTACTTTAGGGAGACTGAAGTCTGAATCAACACAACTCAGGAACTTTTGAGGGTTGCACACAACACTGATGAACAACACAATTTATGCTTAAGGGAACTGCTATTAAAATAAACCAAATTAAAATATACATGCCTTACCAGACAAATGTTATGAATGGTATCTTTGCATAAGGTACTGTCATTGCTGGAATGATACTATTCAGATCGTCCCATGTTGACTAAGCGAGCGACTGATGAAATGTCTTAGAGTAGTTTCAGTGCAGAGGCTTGAGTCAAGTCAGGAATTAGTCAAGTCGGGAACACTGAGACAGTGACTCCGTTGTCCGAATAACGCACATACATACAGTCAAAGGTTATTACAGGATACATTTCTGTACCATTTTTGTTCATCAGATTCTTCCAATGTTCAGATATCAATGTATTGTGGTGGAGCTGATTAGTTAAACCACTAAAAAAGCATGCAGTTACAACCCCTGGCTCTGTTGCAGGCATTACTAAAAAGAAGGTGACATTGCATTTTTTAATAAAAGGGCTGCTCTATTTTAACCTGTGTGTTAGTTCTGTTTTATATGTGGTTGCATGTGTGACAAGTGAGATTGCTGTCACATGCATGTGTGTGTGAGTGCTTGTGCAAGTGTGCATATGCCATGAGGGTGAGGCTGGCTAGTTACAGTTACGGTAAGTTAAGATACAGCAGGGCTGCTGCTGGTAAGTGATGTATATGGGTCACGTTTGAGGTTAGTGCATCAGCCTGTTGAGTTTACACTCTAGTGGTTCCCCACATACATATAGAGTGCAGTAATGCAGGATGTGATGTACTCAGCAGTTTACCATTCCTAATAAATGGCACATGAAAACGACTGTATCATCTTGTGCAATAAAATCAAAAGAGGCCATGAATATCATCAAGTCATTTATTCATCTGAAACAATACAAAACATAAAATAAATACCAAAATACATAATTAAAATAAATAACACAGCTTTGGCACTTTTGGTTGTGACTTCATATGGGTAGGACTCAATATGATTCCAAACAGAAACTTGTCCTCAGGACAAAGGAGTATCTTGTCTATCTAGTCTCAAAACTATAAAGACATCCGTTAAGCATCAGTTTATGAAAGTAAACCATCATCAAGCAACAGTCATACCACTGTAAACAATGTGTTGAATGCAAATGAGTGCAAGAGTGTATGACTATCTTTTCTTTCCTGAGATGAACAAGATTGTGTTTTGATTAGGGTCATCAGGTCTTCAAGCAGAGGCCCCATGGCTTGTGCTCCGTTTAGAAGCCAGATATGTCTCAATGTAGTTAAACAGCAGACCCAGTTCGCCCATAGCCTTATAAAGACCTTTATTCTCCATCTGTGGACAAACACATAATTCAGTTTAATGAAAGCATCATAATATAAAGCATGCATATATATGTACATACATTGTATATTTTTTATCATCAAAACTGAGATCTTGACACTCACCTGAGTGTATGTAGAGTTAATGTTTTTGATGTCAAACTGATGCTTGCAGTCGAAATAATGTCTCTGTAAGCGGAACAATAGAGAGATGTTAACACAGGAGTTACCAACTTTCAGTAGACTGTCATGCTCTGAATTCAATCCCTACACTGCCCGTTCCCCAACCCCATTAATAAGATGGTTATTATTAACTAGCAAAAGTTTTGGTTGGGATGTGGGTCTGCCAGTCCAGCAATGGAGCAAGGATTTCTATGCAGCCTAAGAGGCAGAGCGCAGGGCAAGAAACTCAGAAGTAGCGGCTGCACCCCTTCCCTGCACCCCTTCCCTTCAACTGGATGGTGCACGGCTATGCATGCTAGGAATCACTGACTAATGCAACATTATAGTCTGTCCTGTGAGCCTCCTCTGAACTCTAACCCTTTCCTGTCATATTCAACCATTTGCCGCATGTCAAGTGTGGGAATGTTTTTGGTATTTTAGGATTTGACCCAAAACCAGGAAGGTGGTTTCGGTGGTTTGGCTGAGGGAGACAGAGTTTTATCCGAGTGACGGCTAATCGCACTTATTCCCGAAAAGCATGACATCTTGGTTGATGAACGTATGAAAACAGAAACGGACTTACACACGTGTTTTATTAGAAACTATTATAACTAATAGTCTACGCGTCCAAATGTAACCAGTACAGTACAGTACAATATTTACTTGAAAATCTACTTAAAACTTGAGGATCCATTTTAATTCTGGTCTTCACAAAATATCACAGCGATTTTGCACAAGAACATCAATAATCATCCAGTCACTAATATGTGCCGCACTGGCTGCAGTGCGACTACATCGGAGCCTACAGCGGCGCGTAAATAGCGCGTATTTACATCTTTATCCTACTGTAGGAGCAACACGTGCGCCAGCTACTCACACATTTGGTGACATCAGCGTTGAGCTGGTCGAAGATCTGCTGTATGGACTCCATGTGGGGCTTTAGGTTCTTTGTGTCCTCCGTCACTCCGGCCATGGCTGTCGGCAGAACCGTGCTCAGGTAAAACTCCAGTATGCTGTTCATGGTGTGGCAGGCAAACGGGCTCTGAGGGAGGGAAGAAAACACCAGCCTGGTTACATGATGTCGTTTAACTCTTTACTGGTGTGCACGATGCTCTCCTGCTGCTGCTGAGCTGTCTGTGCTTCTACGCATTGCGTATTTTCAGTCAGATTCAACCATAAAAAAGGAACTTAGAGTTGAAGGGGAACTTACTTTAAAAGAGTCCTCGACTGACTGGTCTAGCAGCGCTTCGTCCAGGTCATCATTTGCCTCCTGTAGACATAAAAAAGTTTGAGCTCAATGTGCTGTGTGAAATAGTGTCAACACCAACACAGGCGCAGGCAGGCAGAGGTGAGAAAGTGCAGCATCATCATCTGGTGACTGGCGGGACATTTATCTAAATCATGCTGCACGCACTATCAGGGTATCTGCATGAGCGATTTGCAGAGCATATGCTGCGCTTTTGCATACTTACATAAAAGTCTCTGATCTTGGAATAGTCCTCTCGCAGCTTCCTGAGCCTGACAGGGAAGCTCTCCACAAAACGACAGCACTGGTTGTTGCAAGTTGGAGTGGACCAAGCATTGCTGAAGAACGACAAGAGAACCAAGACGGACATGAGGAGAGATCGAGGAGTCATGCTGGTGGACAAGCTGCTGAAGTCTTCTGGCTGGAG
This sequence comes from Thunnus thynnus, assembly GCF_963924715.1. Classification (NCBI taxonomy): domain Eukaryota; kingdom Metazoa; phylum Chordata; class Actinopteri; order Scombriformes; family Scombridae; genus Thunnus; species Thunnus thynnus. The sequence goes on along the minus strand of NC_089520.1, from coordinate 23,194,253 downwards.
AGAAAGGAAGAGTCGGTCCTCAGGAGTAGAAGATGCTGCTGGTTCAATGGACTCAGTGGACGTAGATGAGACCTCTGAGAGGAGAATTCTTCTTGTTGGTATCTTGCTGAAGAGTTCAGAAGAGACAAGTGCATATTTCTGGACCATCTCGTGTCTTAATATATAGCCAAATTGTGACAGACACCTGAGGGAGGAGACTGACTGGAAGAGAAACGGTTAAACATGCTTCATACATGCGGGGGATTTTTTTTCTTGAGAATCATACATCACACATGGACTAATCCTCCCATGAGATGAGCTGGTACTATTAATAGATTGCAAGATCTTGAGCTCTCAAGGAAAAAAAAAGTTTGGGTCAGCACTATTTTATATAATATAATATAATATAATATAATATAATATAATATAATATAATATAATATAATATAATATAATATACCAATATATTTGTATAATATATCTGCAATAAATTCTACATTTATGAAGCTTATAAGTTTTCAGTTTTTGTTTACATTCTCAGAGAGGTGACACTTCTACTTTGTTCATTATTGAGGTTGTAGTGGGTAGTGTGCTGGGTTGCATTATATTGAAAAGTGTTCCTAATATTTTGCCCCCTTCATCTATGTTAATGGAGTGGACAAAATATTAGGAACATCATTCATTATAACGTACCCCAGTACACCATCACCAACCTCAATAATAGACATAATAGACATATTGGATTGCATTAGGGTGCACAGGTATACCTAATTAAGTGGTCGGTGAGTATATATATATGTGTATACTATATGTGTGTGTGTGTATGTATATATATATATATATATATATATATACTCACTGACCACTTAATTAGGTATACCTGTGCACCCTAATGCAATCCAATAATTCTGCTTTATGTCTATCATATATATATATATATATATATATATATATATATATATATATATATATATATATATATATATATATATATATATATACACACACACACACACACAGGTATAGATTTATTTATATATATACACAGACAGGTGACAAATTAAAGGAAAAACCAGCACAGGTCTGAATGCTTGACCCTTACAGTGAGGGTATCTGGTGGCTCTGTTATGCTGCGGGGGGCATTTTGCTGGCATGGTTTGGGTCCACTTGTCCCCTTAGAGGGAAGACTCACTGCAAATCAATACAAAGTTGTTCTGAGTGAACAGATCCTGAACAGATATAGAGTGGATGAACAAAGAGGTGGACTGGTATAATATGATTTGGTACAGAGTGTCTTTTTGACTTGTGTTGTTTTTGTTTGTTGTTATTGTTTCTATGCAAGTTATATTTATTCTCTTGCATTGTTTTGAATGTTTTTTGGTTTTGATTTCATCGATAAAGTATAAAAAAAGGGAGTAGGACTAGAAAAGTTCTTTACTTCATCCTATGTTATTTTAACATGTTTGAAATAAAAATAATCGTAATATAATCTAATCCTATGATGAAACTTTTCCATCACATGCTATGGCCTCCACTGACACCACCAGATCTTAACCCAATTGAATACTTGTGAGATTTAGGACCACTCTCGACCACCATCATCAAAACACCAAATGAGGGAATATCTTTTGGGATCAGAGACTCTTTCAGAGATCTTTTTGAGTTCAGAGACTCTAGAATCAGTGCCAAGGTGCATTGAAGCTGTTCTGGCAGCATGTGAATATATATATATATATATATATACATATATATATACATATACATATACATATACATATACATATGTATGTATGTATGTATGTATGTATGTAAGTGTGAATACGGTTTTTGTAGTAGTATTATTACTGACTATACAGAGGGAATATCTGTCCTACACTAGACACACAGACTTTACCCACTAAACTAGAACTTAAAATTGATACTAAGTACAGAATTATTAATTTAGAGACTGAAATTGCAGTAAAGGCTGTCAACCACATTATTATTCCATGCATTCAGAATAACAGAGGAAATAGTGCCACTCAGATGGAAATGGTATTAGGTTGTGGTTTGAGTCTGCTGACGCTGTGGATTCCCTCTCTGTCAGACATGCGTAAATAAGACTCACAAGAGTGAAGACAGGTGACATATACTTGTCTTTGCTTTTGGCTGTGAGTAAGTGACAGGAGTCATGGTATTCTTTCTAGAGATTCCATTGTCTTCATCAAAAAGCACAAAGTTGGTGCAGTTTTCATATGAGTGGGCAAAAAATTAGAAGAAGTGGTTTGGGACTCTTAGTGGTGGCAGCATAAGCATTTTCAGTTGTATGGAATGTCCACTTTTCCTTATCTGGTTGTCCACCTTGTGTTGAGCAACACTGGTATTTCGAAGACTGTTGTAGGGGAAATCATCCCTGCTCATTATCATTGCAGACATGATGAAGACTTCACAATCTGTGCCAATAAACTTCAGCATGATTTATTTTGGGTCATGTTCAAGTTCATGTTTATTCACCGGATGAGGCTTGTGTCATACTGAAGATAACACAATGTACTTCTCACAAATGTGTGCTATCAGATTAATCAAGATTTCAATTCAGAGATGAACACCACATTATCCGGTGCATGTGCTAACAAGACTAACAGATACCATAAGATTCAAAGCTTTAAGTCAACATGCATGTCTTATAGGCTTTTGTTAGTTCTGAATTTTAAAAGTTGTGACAGTTAAGTATTAGCAACATGGATGGTGAGCAAATATTACAACAGAAAAACATTTTAAAGTTTTTAAAAAAAATTATTGGTCAAAACCAGCCAAAACATAAGAAATGCAAGAAAGTGGATTTGTAATTTTCTTTTCCCTTTATTTGACAGGTTAAAAGTCTTGTTAATCTCATTTTCAAGAGAGACCCAGGAAAGGGGGCAGCATTAAAACCTAATGATAGTTCATATATGAAATTAAGATTAGTCAGCAGTAACCAGTTTATGGGAAACATCTCTTACTGTTGCACAGACTGTGTGTGTGTGTCAGTATGCATGTCTGCTGTTTGCATTTAGCTGTGTGATATCATGATTTCATGTGGTTGCAGTTGCATTTTTAGATGCTTCTGACCAGTATGCTGGTATCTCAGTTGTGGGTTTGTTCCTGTCTGAGAAAGAGATTTTGAATCTCCTATTTTGTCATATAGTTTTTACATAAAGTTTTTAGCTATTAGTCAGAGCACTTCTCTGTCACACACAACTCATTATCAAACCTGGCATATACATAAAGTGACCAGAGAAACTGCTTAGTGATAAAAAAAAATCAACTTCCTCTCTCGTGCACAATCACTGAGGTCTCCAGACAGCTACTTTTCACAGAACTGCCATGTCAAGAAAGTATGAATATTTCATATTAATGCATTAACAGTGATATTACTAGTTCTGTCTGTCACAAGATATTTATATTCTTCCTTGCCATTGTTGCCAAGCGCTTGCTCAAGGGGGAATTGTTGGGTAAATTAAAGAGTACGGTCTAGACCTGCTCTGTGTGAAAAGTGCCCTGAGATAACTTTTGGTATGATTTGGCGATATATAAATAAATAAATTGAATTGAAAAAAAATTTGAATAACAGTTGATGTTAAAAAACAAACCGACCACATAACATTTCTCTATCTTTATATGCATTTCTCTCTCATTTTACCAGAAACACCAAAGTGAGAAAAGACTAAACTGACAAAGAAATTAGTGAGATCATCACCGCAGAGTGTAGGATTTGGAGAGTATGAGAATCAAGAGGATTTTTCTATTTTTTTTCTTTTCAGTTTTGTACTTTTTACTTTTCTGCTCAATCTAATCTAATCAGTTAATCTCCATGATATAATCATTATATCATGGAGATTAACTGATTAGATTTTGAGGTCACAGACTTGTGAGTTTGAGAACGGGCTGACCCAGTGGAGGCCTCAAATGAGCAAGTTAATTGAGTTAGAAATATTTCTCTCATAACTTCCTCTGATCAAATTATTTCCTGCTGCCAGCTCTACCAGGAATTGGTGCCCCCCTCTATGTCTTTCCTTTTCAGCATCAGCACAATGTTATCTGAGATAATTGGGTGTTAAAATGGTGAGGGTGTTCTCTCTGGTTTCACCCCTGTACCTCCTAAACTCAGTTTCTGATGTCGTCATTAACCAGTGATCAGAATCTGAAGTCAGCAATACTGCTGCACATTAACTGAAACCTGACATGAATCACAGTGGAACACAAGATTACACTGAAGTGAATTTAACCACAAATCTAAAAGAATGATCTCTTAAGATTATGGATGCTGGTTGCTGTTTGATCATCTTAACTGCAAATTCTTGTGCTTTGCAGGCCAGAAGATGAGCTGCACGTTGAACTTGATGTGCTTTTACATTTCCACCACCTTATGCGTCACATTTTCTGTGTTTGTGTGTGCATATTTTGTGTCTGCATAGTGTACTTGCAACTTAGAGGAAATCTATCTGTCTTTACAAATAGGTTCACCACATTCTTCTTTCACTTTCACACAGGTTGTCTGTTTGACTTTGTGTTTGTGTGTGTGTGCGTGCGTGTGAGTGTGTGTAGCATTGAATCCTTGAGAGTTCTGTTTCTGTTATTGTTTATGTTGAGCGACTTTTGTTGTGTAAACATAAAAAAGTGTAGTGAAGAGTTGTGTCTATAGAAGGATTCAAAGTAAAGAGCAAACTATGAGAAATATATATGAGGTGGCCTGGGGTCATTACACCAGGGTGACACCGTCCTGCCCAATCACTCACCCAGGCACACCCAGTACTGATCTCTGGTTGGGCGGTTGCACAGAAGGGAAAGGATTTCCTGTGAATGACCTACAGAGACCTGTTTGGACATAAGATGAAATTTTTAGTCATTGTGAAAAATCCCACTGAGAGCCAGCTTTCCTCCCAATTCAGCCATCATGGTCAATGTGAACTGTCCTCTGGTTGGCATATTACCCACATCACCCTCCTGTGGATCTGAACAACTGTATATCTCTGGTAGATCTTTTGATGTAAATGTGATGGAAATTATGGGCAAACTTAGGAAACCAATCAAATATAGCATGCAAATGTGACCTTAAATAACTATGCAGAAAGAGAGATAACAGGAGAGACTTCCTCTGAAACCTTATAAATTTTGCAGAGCTGAGCAAGAAACATTCAATGAATGTATTTCTGTAACCTGAAACTAAGTAGCTTTGTCCTTCTGCTGAGCAAGCATCTTCTCAGGGGGAGACGAAACTTCAAAATTCCATCTGTCATCAACCTTCAGTTTGACCTGTACATTATCAGCAAAGTAGGATTAAATTAGACCCAGATTAAGCCTTCCGGTTCCATCAGTGATTGATACACTCCAGTGCGATGCTCCCAAACGTATGACAATTCATTCTCCACACTGTTTTTATGTGTGTTTGGGTGCAAGTACGTAAGCACATGCGTACATTATCTATCCGCATATGTGCCTGTGATGGTGTTAACCGCACTTATGTAAGCACCGCTCATTGTGACAGCTCATATTTTCCCATCGTGTTTGAACAGCTGAATGCTGAATTAGTGAAAGTAAAAAATAACACAGTTTCTCAATGCAATTTAAATGATGAATCACTGTTTCATTGACTTTTCACATATTAATTTGGTTCTCTGTCTGCCTACACTAAGATGTGAAGCTAGATAGAAAACATTCATGTTGCTGCTAATAAGAATTATAGTATTTTTGTTGCTGTCGATTAGTTTTAATGAGTCTATTTATGCCTGATGAAAATCATCTTTCCATTGACTGTTACTGCTGATGGTTTCTAATCAAGACCCAAAGTGGTTGATAAAAGTGTCCCACAAGGATCAATTTTAGGCCCCCTGCTATTTACTCTGGACATAAATAATATTTATTTTCCAAATGCATTGCAATGTCCGGTTTTATGCTGACAATACCATCTTATCATACCGCATGCCATCAGCCCTTTGTTCAGTAAACCAATCCTTCTCCAGATTACAGTCTGCTTCTGACAACTTCCAGACCTCTTTAATTATATTTACTTATAAAATGTGTTCCAAACTCAGTCTGTAATGGATTGAAACACATTAGCCACTTAAAGGTATAAAGAATATTTTTATTGCTGGAACTGGTTGCTAAACAACCCAAAAAACATGTAAACATTTATGTTGTGTTAACTAATACATATTAATATTAAATAATTAAACAGTAAAAAATAAAATTTTAGGCCGAGTGGTGCTTTGTGATGAATGCTGAAGCTAGTATTGCAACATGCTCACAATGACAATGCTAACATGCTGATGTTTAGTGGGTATGTTTACCATGTTCACCATCTTAGTTTAGCATGTTAGCATGCTAACATTGGCTAAGTAGCAGTATATTCAAAGTACAACTGAGGCTGATGGGAATGTCATTAGTTTTGTGAGTATTTGACAAATAAACCGTTTAAGTTTGATCTGATGATGGTGCTATATGAAAAGTTAAGGGATCACCAAAGTCAGTAGGATTCATCCCATGGGGACCATGCCTGTGCAAAATTTCATGGCAACCCATTCAGTAATTGTTGAGATACTTCAATCTGGACCAAAGTAGTGGATAGTGTGGAATGGTAGTGGTACAAGTAATATCAGATAAGCATTAGATCGGAGCTTGGGGATTAATAGACTTCAGGCATTCCCTCCAGCCTCTCTAGCCTGTCCAGTTCTCCCATGACATTCTGTGTCACCTGGTTTATTTGTAAACTGCTCAGAGTAAAGGAGAGAGAAATGGAGAAAAGACAGAGAGACAGTGTAAAAATGGGCTCAGTAATGGGCATGACGGATACAGTCTTCTAATAGCTTAATCTTACTGTGTAGGTGTGTTTAGTTAATGGAAGTTTGAGTTCATGTGTTTGTGTGGGGAGTTACATCTTTCGAGTCTGTAGTTACGCACCTTAAAATTTCCATTTACTTATTTAATCATCCAGAGCAGTCATTACAATCTTAAAATGTCTGTTGGTGACATGACGTAACTAAAATATTGAAATATTTCCGACATAGAATACCAGAAGATCAGGCATCAAACATAGTCCATGACTGCTGAAACCAAAATACATTTCTCTCTGGGCTTACTCCTTAGCACCCTCTGCAGTATACTGTGAGAACAATATACAGTATTGCAGGGAGTCAATTGTTCTGTGTTTTCTCCTCATAGTGGCAGTGCTGAGCAGAGCAGATTATATTATTTATGCAATGTAATACCTATGCACTTTTTAATAAAAGCACACCCAGGAGACGCATGAAACAGCCCCTCCTGATAGATACACCCAAATGTCAAATTACAGCAACTCTCACACTCATATACTGTTTATATACTATACTGTTTTAAAACATTAACTGAGGACAGCAAAGATCATAATCACTACATGGTTTAAACAACACAATAGCTCACCTGAACATCCTTCGTCAATGAAGTTTCACTCCTATCTCACTGTCTACTTTTGTCTGTAATGTAAATTATCACAAAAGAACTAGTAAGAAACTTAAAGGGTGTCATAGACAGTGGGCAAACACACCACTCTATTTATTAAAATTGTGTCAGAATACTGACACACACATGTGTACACTGTGTCTAAGTATATTTCCTAGGTGGACATGCTACAGTTGAGCAACAGTTGATGCAATATTACAATCTGTCCTGTGAGCCATCACTGAACTCTTCCCCTTTCTGTCACAATTAGCCATTAAGTCATGTCAAGAGAGGGCATGTTTTGACAGTTTGACAACGTATGAAAACAGAAACTGATTGCTTTATGAGCAACATTAAAGTGTAGACATGTGGCTTTTAGTTGCTCATAGTGCTAATAGTACACTTGTCCAATTTAATATTTCACCACAGGGAAAAAATAGCTTGAATATGATTGTGAATTATTTTTTAAGTTCTCACAGCTGGAGTGTTCAGTGCAAGTATGCCATGTTGAATCTTGAATTAAGACAGGTATTTCTCCTGTCAAGTCCTACTGTTTTCAGAGAGTCAGTTCAATGGCTTTCAAACCCCAATATCATCATTTTCCATCCCTAATAGAGAAGACTGCTGTTTGGGTCATAACAGTTCAGAAATTCATTACTAATGGATGCTGCAGGTCAACAGGTTTGTGCTACATGGGAATAGTAGGGGAGAACGGGGTAAATAGAGCCAGTGGGTAAAATGAACCACCCACTTAATCTAGGTAACCATAAACAAAAGTATTCATGTGACCACAAATTAAGAAAGTATAGTTCACATTACTCAATCCATCTTGGACTCAAGCACATGGAGAGAATGGTCAGCAAAACAGAGCAAAAAAAAAGATTTTTGTTATGCCAAGTGAATTCATCATGTTACTAAAGTTATCAGTCTTGTATCTAAATTAAAATAGATAACTTTGGGACATTATTACATGTTAATTTAAATCAGTGTAAGCTATAAAACAAGGTCATAAACTGAGCTTAATTGTGGATTTGAGCCACTGTGTGAAACGGTTCTGCCAAAATGGAGGTAATGGGGTAAAATGTGCCAGCGATGTTGGGGTAAGTTGAGTCAATGGCTCAATTTACCCCCCAGAATTATTTTCTGATATTCTAGAGACTAGAGACACTGTTCATGTTAATGTTTGATCACTGTTACAAGTGTTACAATGTTGATGAATAAATACATAATTGTTGACTAATGTTAAGTTTAAGCTGCACAAAAACATGCTGTACATACAGACTGGTGACAAATTAAAGGAAAAGCCAACATAAAGTGTCTTAGTAAGGAGTTGGGCCACCATTGGCTGCCAGAACAGCTTTGGTACACCTTGGCATTGATTCTACAAGTCTCTGAACTCTTCTGGAGGGATGAACACCATTCTTCAAAAAGATATTCCCTCATTTTGATAATGGTGGCAGAGGGCGCTGTCTAACACCTCAGTCCAAAATCTCCCATAGGTTTCAATTGGTATTATATTATAATATTATATATTATTATAATAGTGACCCTTCCCTCTAAGGGGACAGGGGGACCCAAACCATGCCAGCAAAATGCCCCCCACAGCATAACGGAGCCACCAGTTCCCCTCACTGTAGGGGTCAAGCATTCAGACCTGGACCAGTTTTTCCTTTAACTTGTCACCTGTTGTAGGCACAAGGGATGTATTTGGTCAGCATGCCTGTCACTTGGTCACTGGGAGTAGTGAGTGTGTCTGTGTGTCATCGGGGAGGTGCAATACTAATTGAGGTCATCTTCTGCACCTGCTTTTCATTCAGTTTTGTTTGTAACAGAGTGGGCGAGTAGAGGCCGATATTTCTGTTGTCCGCTATCTCTATATAGCTGTCCTTTTGTTACATCTTGGCAGAACATCTGGGTCGTCAAAGTGTTTTTTTTAATCATCGGGTCAAATAAACACCCTTAAATGCAGTTACAGTTACTCATGCTTTTTGTTTGGACACAGCGCGTCGGACAGATCTCCTTACATTATCCTCTCAGCGGGCAATGGTAAAGTTTTTACTTTCGATGGTCGCAGCTACACTTGTCTTTATACACACAAGCACATTTACACACACATTCTCTCTGTAGCTAAGACACAAAGATCGCAGTTTAAACTTTATTGGAAATGTTTAGGTAACATGTCGAACAACAGGACACAGACATATCATTTTACTTAAAAGTATGAGTTTTTGCCTTTGTTAAATTGATGGAATTAATAAAGTTAAAATTATTAATTATCTCAAAAGTGTTTGATTTTGTGTCATCAGTATTTAGTGGTAGCATTAATTACCCCTAGAGCGCTCAATTTACCCCTACCTTGGGGTAAGTTGTGCCATAGGACTAACTTTTTTTAATAGGTCATTGTTCTAAAATCATAATAATCAGATAACTTGTTTTAATTTCCTTGGGTACACAACAACCTGAGGTATATGTATTAACTATTACTTGAAACAAATACACAATACACAGTAAAATCATCAAAATGTAAAAAGTGGCTCATGTTACTCTGTTCTCCTCTACTTAAATAGTAGTCTCTGACCTGGGAAAAGTCCTCTGGCAGCTTCTTGACTTGTGATGCAGAAGCCCCCCACAGAAACTCCATGTGGGGCTTTAGGTCATTGGTGTCCTCCGTCACTTCGGCCATGGCTGTCGGCAGAACCGTGCTCAGGTAAAACTCCAGTATGCTGTTCATGGTGTGGCAGGCAAACGGGCTCTGAGGGAGGGAGGAACACACCAGCCTGGCTACATGAAGACTTCACAATCTGTGCCAATAAACTTCAGCATGATTTAAATTGGGTCATGTTCAAGTTCATGTTTATACACCGGATGAGGCTTGTGTCATACTGAAGATAACACAATGTACTTCTCACAAATGTGTGCTATCAGATTAATCTAGATTTCAATTCACAGCAACATGCATGTCTTATAGGCTTTTGTTACTTCTGATTTTAAAAGTTGTGACAGTTAAGTGTTAGCAACATGGATGGTGAGCAAATATTACAACAGAAAAACATTTTAAACTTTTAAAAAAATATATTGGTCAAAACCAGCCAAAACATAAGAAATGCAAGAAAGTGGATTTGTCATTTTCTTTTCCCTTTATTTGACAGGTTAAAAGTCTTGTTAATCTCATTTTCAAGAGAGACCCAGGAAAGGGGGCAGCATTAAAACCTAATGATAGTTCATATATGAAATTAAGATGAGTCAGCAGTAACCAGTTTATGGGAAACATCTCTTACTGTTGCACAGACTGTGTGTGTGTCAGTATGCATGTCTGCTGTTTGCATTTAGCTGTGTGATATCATGATTTCATGTGGTTGCAGTTGCATTTTTAGATGCTTTTGACCAGTATGCTGGTATCTCAGTTGTGGGGTTGTTCCTGTCTGAGAAAGAGATTTTGAATCTCCTATTTTGTCATATAGTTTTTACGTAAAGTTTTTAGCTATTAGTCAGAGCACTTCTCTGTCACACACAACTCATTATAAAACCTGGCATATACTTAAAGTGACCAGAGAAACTGCTTAGTGATAAAAAATGTTTATTCACCGGATGAGGCTTGTGTCATACTGAAGATAACACAATGTACTTCTCACAAATGTGTGCTATCAGATTAATCAAGATTTCAATTCAGAGATGAACACCACATTATCCGGTGCATGTGCTAACAAGACTAACAGATACCATAAGATTCAAAGCTTTAAGTCAACATGCATGTCTTATAGGCTTTTGTTAGTTCTGAATTTTAAAAGTTGTGACAGTTAAGTGTTAGCAACATGGATGGTGAGCAAATATTACAACAGAAAAACATTTTAAAGTTTTTAAAAAAAATTATTGGTCAAAACCAGCCAAAACATAAGAAATGCGAGAGAGTGGATTTGTCATCTTTTCCCTTTATTTGACAGATTAAAAGTCAAATAACCACAAATCTAAAAAAAAAGATCTCTTAAGATAATGGATGCTGGTTGCTGTTTGATCATCTTAACTGCAAATTCTTGTTCTTTGCAGGCCAGAAGATGAGCTGCATGATGTACTTGATGTGCTTTTACATTTCACACAAACACAGAATATTCCTGTTGTGAACAAAGTAAAGTATGTGTTAGATTATAATGCAATGCACATTATGTACTGTTCACTTATTTTGCTATATTTTAATCACTGTGTGGAGTGTTGGGACAACACATACATGAGCAACATAAAGCTTGTTGATTGGTTATATTACAGAAAAGAACAGTAAGAATGATACATAAGGTGGATTGAAGAGAACAACAGACTGTTTATTAAGTCAGGACTAATGAAACTTAAAGATCTGGATGAGTTATAGACATTATTAGTTATGTACAAGGCAAAAAACAGAGTATTGCCAGAAAATTTACAAAAGTTGTTTGTTTTTAGTTCAGAAGACGGTACCATAGAAGGAAAATTAATTTTAAGCATAAGTATGTGCGGACTACATTAGAGCAGATTTCAGTATGTGACGTCAAACTGTGGAATTCTCTAGAAAATGACTTAAAGGATTGGTCAATTATTTTTCAGTTCAAGAAAATGTACAGAGAAAGAATAATTAGATTATACTTTATGAAGATGACAAATAATAACTTTTCTTTGTTGATAGTAAATTATTGTGTGTGGCTTTTGATCTTTTTTCTCATGTTACCTGTAAGTAATGGTTGTTAATTAACTGGAAATGACAGACCATTCATTTCTATTGTTTATTTATGTTTTTAGTAATAGTGAAAGCAAAATAATTGTATTTTGTTCATGAATCACATCTTTTTCTGGAACTGTGCATCAACATGAACAGAACAAATAAATGAAATGAAAAGAAGTTAAAACATTGTTAAAATTAAAAAAATGAAATTAAATCATTGTTGAAATAAGCAGTTGAAATCAAATTTGATTGCTCAGAACCCACACATACAATATCTTAACAGCTTTCTGTTTTTGATAAATATAAGAACTTAAACATTTATAGCATGGTGATATGTTAAATAACATTGTCATGTTAAATATGTCATTGAAAAATATAAAAAAAACATCTTAAAAAACATGAAGCTAATTCAAGTACAAAATAAAGAAATGCAAAATGTCACAGAAATGAAGCTTAAATGTGTAATCTTCATTCTGTTTACAAGTAATATCAGGTCACATCTTTGATGTCAGATTAGGGGTTCATCAACTTGGTGTTACAGTGTTGATGCTGCTGAGTTTCTGTCTGATCATGTGTGTGTTTTCTGTTCGAGTCCTTCCAGCCACTCCAGCACAGTGTCCAGTTCTCCCACAGCCTTCTGTGCTGCCTGGTTTATGTGCAGCTGCTCAGAGTGAACGAGAGAGAAATGGAGAAAAGACACAGACCGAGAAGTGAAAAATTAGTTAAATGATAAGCATAATAAATCATTTTCTGTTAGCTTTGTCTCGTGTGAGTAGTGTGAGGGTATACAGCTATACAGTGTTTGTAAGGTGTCATATCTTCTGAGCCTGGTTTTCAAGATGAAATCTTTTTCTTTTCCTTTTTCTTTTTTTTTTTGTCTGTTGTTTTTGCACGGCTGCCTATCAGGATTCACTATTCTAAATACTGTAGTATTTAGAATAAAATATTTTTTGTAAATTAAAAAATGAAATATTCATATAATTTATGAGAATAATTTGTGTATGGCTTTGTGCAGGTCTCATCTTTATTATCATCATCAAGTTATACCTGATATAATTAAAATATTCACAATAGAATGTTTGTGGATTGGACATCAAGCGTCCAGATCCAACTCAAATATCACAAAGGTTAAATGGATTTCTTCCAGGGTTTAGACTGTAGCACCCTCAAGAGTCCACTGTCCATACAGTATATTACATACCTTGATAAACTCAGCATGCAGAGAGTCAATTGTTCTCTGTGTCTCCTCTCCACAGTGGCAGTGCTGAACAGAGAAGAGCTTGATTATTAATGCGTCTGTTTTTAATGAAAACACGTTTTATCACTGAACAACTATACACTTACACATTTATGTATCTCTCTTCTGATGCTGACAAAAGCATTGGCCAGAGCGCTGGAGCTACGTTGGTGCTGTGGCTGAGAAGAGGCGTAGTTGCTGAACACTCTCTCAACATAGAAACGCAGCACAAGATGCAGGAAACAGCAAGTCTGCCCCTCCTGAAAAAGGTCAAATAACAGCAACTCTCACACACTCATACTGCATTTACTCTTTATGAAGCCTTGATCAATCTAGAGCCTAGAATTGAGAAATATTTGTGACAGAAACTGAGGATGGAAAGCATATAATCAGCACTACATGGTGAAAACAGCACAAGGACTCACCTGAACATCCTTCATCAATGATCTGTCCAGAAGTTTCACTCCTATCTCCTTGTCCCCTTCTATCTGTTATATAAAAACCACAAAAACCTCTCTTAAGTTTCTGTAAGTTTTCCACCCACTGTAAGGTGTCATACACAGAGTTTGTTGTGTTGTGTTATATTTTATGTGTATTTAAGTGTATAAGTGATTACAAGTGATTGATTGATATAAGTGATTGCCTATGCCTGTATGTGATGCTGCATTTGGTGATTTTGTGTGTGTATTAAACTTACCGCATTCGATCGTATGGCAGAGTAATATTTGCGCAGTTCATGTGTGTGAACAGTGACAGTGCAGCTGTCCAGATGCAGAGTTCGGCCCTCCGCCAGGTCACTCAGACAGCTGAGCAGGAGGAGCAGGCAGAGAGAGCAGCCCAGTAGCATCTTCATCATTGCAGTTATCTGGTGGGAAAGCTAACAGAAACATTTTGCTTGTTGAAATCTACCACACTTAATTATTTATTTATATTTTATATATTGTATTTATTTAGAGCTGCAATCATTGGTCGATTAATCAATTGGTTGCTAACTGTTAAATTAATCGTCAACTATTTTGATAATCAATTAATCATTTTTGAGTCTTTTTTTTCAAATTCTCTGATTCCAGCTTCTTAAATGTGAATATTTTCTGGTTTCTTTAGTCCTCTATAACAATAAACTGAATATTTTCGAGGATGTCATCTTGGGCTTTGGCAAACAGTGGTTGACATTTTTCACCATTTTCTGACATTTTATGGCCCAAACAACTAACCAATTTGTTGAGAAAATAATGGATAGATGAATCGATAACGAAAATAATCATTAGTTGCAGCCCTACATTTATTTCTGTATATGTGGGTAAACTGACAATTAGTTTCATTATTGATTATTCAGTCTCCCCACTCTTTTGACTGATTGATAAATCATCTACGGTACAAAGAACTCAGAAATTGTTTTAAAAAAAATGCTGGTTACAATTTCCCAGAGCCAGAATTGACAACACCATATTCCTTGTTTTGTTTAACCAACAGTCTCATTTCAGGAATATACATAGCAGTGAAAAGCAGTAAATGCACACATTTCAGGAGCTTTAGGAGCTTTCAGGAGTTTTAGACTCTTGGGTGTCACACTCCAAAAACACAGAATCCTTTGCTTGCAATAATCAGTCGCACCTTTCATTAGACACCCTCTGTCTCCTAAATGCCTGCTTCTTTCAAACCCCAAACCTCCAGTTTGCTTGCTGTTAAAGTCTCAAGCCCAATCTGAGATAATGTTAATTTTTCAAATTTTCAAAACTCACCTCCAGAGCCGCCCTCCAAAAAATATTACACAACTATTTCCACAGACATACGACTCGTGACAAGTAAACTGAACATCTCATGTAAAATTGGTGGAGTGGCCCTTTAATAAAATTGTTGTTGATAAATTTTTTGCCAATCAATAAATGATTAATCAGGTACTTTTTTCAGCAATATAAAGCACTCACGATAAACAATTAAGTTTACATCTAAATAACATGTAATATAAGAATGTCATGGTGTTTAAATATATTTCTCTCATCCTGGAAGAATTTTCTGTCTAAATCTGTGTTGATGATGTTCAGGTACCATCACCCACCACCATGATCTGTGTTTATTGACTCACCTGGGTTTGCTTTACTCAGAGGAAGAGTCCTGGGAGAGAAGTGTCTCTGTGTCTCCATCCTGTCTCCTCTTATAGTGGAGTGAGGGGGATTTTAGCAGGTATGCCACAGTTTCCACCTGTGCATACACACAAATACACTCTCACTTGTACACGCACTCTAATTCGTTTACAGGAGGAGGAAGTGTGTTGCAATTAAAGGAACTGCTGGCTGATGTCTCAACACCTGATGTGAAGAATAGGAAATGATTGAAGATTTCCTCCTCCCTGATGTGTAGAGAAACACCTTCACTGTCATTCATTAGAGTGTTGTCATCACTCTGCAGCCTACAGGTGTTTACATTACATTGTTTGAATTGGATGATTTATTTGGTGTTGGTGTATGATTTTAGGGTGAAATATATTAGTGTTTTGCAGCATTATCAGTTTGTTTTCATGTTCTCATATAGACTTCTGACCAGTCACCGTGTCTGCTCTCAAATGTTGTATAATAGTTTAGTTATATACTGGAAATAAAACATCCCTCAGTGCAGCAGTGTGAGAGATTCTCTTACAGTAAGGGTTTTCCTCAGATAACAGTATCACTGGCAGTGACTTCACTCCTGTCAGACAAGTCCTGATCGGAAAAACACCTACCGGACCTGCTCACCTGCTTGTGCCTTCCTGGTCAGGTTAATTTTTCATGACTGCTGAAAATTCACTCACAGCAGAAAGAATCATGAGCAGGGAAGTCCATCTGAAACAGGAATAACCTGTATTCATGGAATCATACGAAGTCAAGTGATAGCATCTGTAGCAAATAAGCAAGTGCCAAAATTCCCTCCAGGAAGTGAGTCATTCTGTGTCGAATCAGACAGAAAGAAAAAACGGCTTATTTGGGAAACCATGTTTGGGCATTAATATCTTGAAAAGTATTGTTCCTAGTCTCACCAAACTTTGTGGGATGGAAGACGAACATGTTCTCAGTATAAGTGAACCATTTAACGTTTGTGCTGCATGCCTATTGATTCTCTATAAGGCCCTAGATTTGGAAAAAAGTGCAACATTCCTAAACGAGTGTGATATTGAGGATATTCTAAACCCTTTTTTTTTTTTTTTTTTTTTTTTGCACCCATATGGTATCGATCATTATTTTTCCTTCAAATGCAATCTTTTATTAATTTTGAGGCGATATTTGTGGTCTCTACCACTAATGGACATGAAGACGTTAAGAATAAAACCAGGTGTGGCAGCATTTTTCGGTCATTTTCATAGGTAGGTGGTGGGTTAGCTAGAAGGAACATGAAAATGTACGTGGAAATAGCTGAATGTATTGTCATTTAGTGTACAGTGTGCTAATGTCCTTCCATGTTCCCTTCATTGTTAAAGGCATTGTTTTAACTCTAGGAAAAAACGTCCATAATGAAGAAGCAGGGTCTTCCCTTATTATCTGTACTTATGTTTCTTCCAGCCTCAGTATTGATTGGAGTAAAGGAATACATTTTCTGTAGGCTCATTTTACTATAGGTCAATAATGAATTAATAAACACATCCAACCTTTTATGTGGAAATACATTTAGATACTCCCACTGGAGCTTGAGAGGACCATTTAGGATGCTACTTATTCCTCCTCATACCAGAGGATTTATCCATAGACTGTATAAAAATAGGATTTATCAAGATATTTCACTTATTTTCAATGCTCAGTGCTTGTTTCCAACCACTAGAGGTCATCATAAAAAATTGTGAACATGGAAAAACTTCTAATGATCCCAGTGTCTGATTCTGTGCCACTGCTACAGTAGCTGGTGAATGTGTCACCTACTTGCCTAGGACGTTTGTATTCATTTAATACCGTTTACTACCTAAATACAAACTATTTTTTTTTTACCATCTATTTAGTATAAAGGTTTCTGTGATTGAGTTCCAGTCACTTTTACACATTTATTGCCTCAAAAGTAACAGAAACACCTGCCAGTAACAAAACCCTGCAGTAAATGCCAGTTTGGTTAAGTCAGTGGTTCCCAACCTTTCTTGGATTTTTATCATTGTGACTCCTTGTCACAGGTTGCATATGACAATGATTTATAAGCATTTTCACCATAGAGTGACGTTCTCTTGTCAGATTGTGTCAATTGAATCATTTTCCAACTTTAGTTATTGAATTCCAAAACAAATAATAAATAATAAATAAATAACAGGTGGCATGTTGAGCTTTAACTCGAAGTTTAAAAAACTTAACAAGTAAGACAACATCATTTGAGGACTGAGGAGGTAAAACTATTAAATGTAATAAAATAAAAAAAATAAAAAGCAAAGAAAAAAGAATAGTATCAAAATAATGTGTGCAGCAGAAACATTTTTTTTTTCTAATATCCTGTCTTGGTAATCATTTTCAAAGTTATCTTATGACCCCTTAGGGGGCCTTGACCCCAGGTTGTAAACCACTAGGTTAAGCCATAATGGTTTGTTGATACTGACAGTAGTACTGATTAAACTCCTCTCTCTGTCATCTTTGTGAATGATCTACTTATGATCACTATTACTCTTTGCTATTGTAGCTTTTTTTGTTTCTGACATATGTCATAATTTATGATGATGAGACTTATTTGGCACATATCCTACCTATTTTATGTGAGTTTTCAGGACAACAGAAGGCAAGCTACACAGCTACAAAGAGGCAAGATTGTCAGAGCCTAAATTGTTATCAGTAGCAGTTGCCACAAAGTAAAATGATACTTGATATTTCCTGCAGAGTTACTGAAATACATTTTAAGGTGTTTTTGTCATTTTACTCCCTGTATCTGCTTCTCTTTGTGAAAATAACCTTCCCTTATGTTGTCTAACTTTTTAACCAGGGGCAACCTTTAATCTTTCATCATCATCACTGTAAAAGAGCTTTAGTCATCTGGAGCTAACAGAAAATGTTTATTCTACATGTTCATCTTGCAGTCATTGTTTAGACTGAGAGCCGCATGGATAAATCTGTGACTGTTTTCAAAATATAAACATATTGATTGCACAAAACTTACAGGTCAAACTTAACAAAATGTGACATACAATAAGTTGTGGTGGTACCCACTGACATATGCTAACAGAGGTTGTGAGAAAATTCCAGTCAAATTTATAAAACTAACATGAAATTAAACATAAAACATGATCAAATGAAGAGTACATTTGCAAAAACTGATTAACACCATCCTTAAAAAAAAATGAACTGACTTTTGTGAGTTATTCTTAACACATAGCACCTTCTGAACCCTAAATACGATTTGTCACAAAAGCTGTTATTTTCCATTGTCAGTGCATTGCAAGTTCATGTTTTAGTGTGAACACTGTGTCCTGTACCCAGGCACAGATCAACAAACTGTCCCAGGTCCTGGTCTTGAGTACAGTTGATGTGTACTCGGGTACAGTTTGCATCAGGTGTGAAAACTACTGTAAAAAAACATGGAAGTGGAATACGGTAAAATGTGTATCATCATAACTATTTGACTGTCCTGTTCAAACATGACTGCGAAAAGATTTCTCTGGTCCACTGAAGAAATTAAATACTTGCTTGAATTTTGGGCAGATGAAAACATACAATCACAGCTGGACATTACACACAAAAATAAAACAGGCACAGTGCAGTGGTAGACTCCACTGTATGGGTATGGATCTTGCAATTGGCGTGCTTTTCTACACTGGATCAAGAACATGAACAAATGTTGTGTAGTTGATGATGCAGGTGTACTCCTCTTGTTCTTCTTCTTTGAAGTGTGGAGTTTACTCAGGTAACAACATTACTAATATGAAAGCTGAGTGGCGGGGCAGTGGAGAGGAGGGGCAATCATACTCAGGCACTGTATTAAGCAATCATACCTAATATGAAAAAGCCCTTACAGAAGAAAACGTTAAACACCAGTGCTGTTCTTGAACAGAACCTGATTAATCTGTTCAGGGGATCAGCGTGCAGTATTCAGGTCAGGTGATGCAATATGGCTGCGAGTCTGTTCAGCTGGAGATGTGCTGTCTGAAAGAGAATTTTGGTGTAACTTTGGCTTAAACTTGTGATGTTAACTCCTTCAGGGTGTAAAAAGAAGAAAGAAGAAAAGTTCCCTCCATTGCTTGTAAACACAACTAAGAAAAAGCTTGTCAGGTATCTGCGCTGTCTAGCGAGGAGTTAACCAAAATAAACCGATTGCTTTATTCCACAACGGATAAAATAAAACAGGATGACATTTTGTCTTACATGGTTCTATTTCGACCTCACTCAGAGTGTCACCATGGTCTTCACCTTGAATGATGCCATCCTTCTACCTGTCCTCAGGACCTTATGTCAACAAAGTCACGTCACTTACCTTAGGAGGCTTGGCTCGCTGTCTATAAGAGCATCCCTCTTTGCCTTCCTTACTGTTGGACACCGTAGGTGCGTTCTAATACCCATACTACCATACTATTTAGTCTGCCAGAAAAAGATTTAGTGTGTCCTTATATATTAATTGCAGTATTCCAAAAATACCAGAATGTCCTACTGCATTGGGTCACATTAGCTGCTACAGAAGATACGTCACATCGGGGGCTCAGTCGATGCGATGTATCTTCTGTAGCAGCTAATGCGCAGAGGATTGTGGGTCAGAATAGCCAGAAAAGCATGCTTCCATACTGCAAAATGTGATCCGTTGCAGTGGGACATTCTGGTATTTTTGGTGTACTGCAATTGACATATTGGGACATACTAAATCTTTTTCTGGCAGACTGAATAGTATGGTAGTATGGGTATTGGAACGCACCTACGGTGTCGGATGAGGTGAGGAAGGCAAAGAGGAAGAGGCATGTTCACCTGGATGCTCCTATAGATGGCGAGCCAAGCCTCCTAAGGTCAGTGACGTGACTTTGTTGACATAAGGTCTCAAGGACAGGTAGATGGATGGCATCATTCAAGGCGAAGACCATGGTGACAATCTGAATGAGGTCGAAATAGAACCATGTAAGACAACAAAGTGTCATCCTGACCCAGGGCTCTGAAGCCAATTTGACATAGTGGCCAAAATGGATCAATTTTTTGAGTGTCACACACTTCACAATCAGAATTCAATCCATTCAGTCCAATAACATCTGGAAAGTCTAGATTGCACAATTGAATTATTTTGACCCCATTCAAGTTAGCGGAGGGCTACACTGGAAATTAGCTGGCTCGGCCGGTGGAAGTCTCTGGTGCGCCTGCTCTATGGGCCACACAATCCTGGAAGATCTGGGTAACTTTATATCCAGAAGTCAAACTTTTTTTGCTTCATGTGCCACTGAGAAACTTTCATAGGAATAAACAAGGCCCTGCCTCTTACGCTGTATCTAGTTCTCCTTATATGTTTCAATAGTGGTTTAACTCACCCTCGTTGACTTCCCCTTGGCACTTACCCTTGGGGGAATCCCTGCTGCTATCATGAGTGTCCTTCTATTTGTCTATTTGTCTGACCAATCCTGTGTCAGGAGATTTAAGTAAGCAATGATGTTATGCTGCTGTGCCTCATGTGTAAGTGCACACATCTCACTGCGTCGATCCATCTATCTATCTAATTATCTGTCTGTCCATCTGTCCGCCTGTCCATCCATCCATTCATTCATTCCAATTGCCGATTTTAAGATGAAAACGGGGAAAGCACATGGATTTCTGTTTAAAAAGGTTTTTTTTTTTAATTTAACAGAAAAACAAAATAATACATTGTATATTTGTTTATCCTGTTATCAAACAAGTTGAACTCAGTTTTGGATGGAGGGTACACGGACCTTCCAGTTTTGCCTTCACACTTCTACTGACAATTTTCCTTTTCAGTGTATATGTGGATTGTTTTTTTCAAATTGCTTATTTTGTTTGAAGTTTATAGACCCAAAGATACATTTTTAATTGATATAAACTGAGAAATGTTCCAAATGTTAATGTTTGAAAATATGGCATTTGGATTTTAAACTTTAAATCGTTTTTCATGGTTATGCTTTGTATTACAACTAATCATGTATGACTTCAACCTGACATTCTGATACCAGTCAAAAGATGTGTGCAGCACCTGTGAGAGAATCATTCCTGTACCTCTTACACAGGCGAAGAGGATATAAAGTCTATGATCTACTAAACGCTGTGGAGGAAAATTTCACAACTGCATTTGATATAATGCTGAATCTGGTGCTGCCAAAGTGACCCATTTCACAGATCAACTATTCAAGACAGCTGTACCAGTATGTTTTTCGGTGTTGTTCTCCACCGTGGCCATGGTCAGAATCAGAGAAAAGAGGACATTCACATGAAGTACTAAACTGTGAAATACTGAATACCGAATTACACTGAATACTGTGAAACACTAAAAACGTATTGAGTCAAACTGAATACTAATTTGAGACTGAATACTGAGTTACACTGAATATTATGAAATACTAACACTGAATACTGAGTCATACTGAATACCGTGAAACACTGCTATATTACATAATACTATAAAATAGTTCATGTTTCTCCAGGTTAGTGCAGTTCCCAAAGAAGTGTTTCAGACTTTAGGCTCAATGAATCAGTTCTGCAATGAGCTGGTCCAGTCACCACTGTGGTAGCTCTTTAAAAAAAGGACAGCTGTGGTCTTTAATGACACTCTCTGACACTCTGACGCTCAGGGGTTTTATAGTCTGGCCAGGATTTTCCAAGGTATGATGTTCTACACGTGTATTATTGTCCATTAATGGGCTGTTTTTGTTGTAATTTTCAGTACTTTACCTACTGGTTTTATGTTAAAGAATGTTAAATATTGCACTTAAAAGAAACTTATATCTATTACATAGCTTTGTTTAAATTTGAAACCTGAAATTATTATTATTTTTAATTTTGTTGAGTTCTTTTTAATTACTTAACCCAACTGCAGTTTGATTGATATTACCTGGAATGCACAATAAAAAACATGGTTTATGAAAATTAATAAAAATTGAGATATCTGTTTCTGCAAGTTAACTCTTCAAATGATCAAAGAAAAAACGTTTATTTTCCATTATTTGTACAAAGATTCTTTATACAGAAGAATAATATACAGGAGATAAGAATAAAAAGAATACAATGACATTTTTACATGGAGTACCTTGAAAATCACAGGCACATTTTGGACAGTTTCAACTACATGGTAGTTATGTTTAAACTGGTTCTTCTAACATCCACTGCAGGTCTGTTTGTCCTACGTGGTTGCAGCTCTACTCTGGTCATATGAACATAACTACCCTCCATATCTGTAGCATGTCTGTCAATGTACCTGTATTTTCAGGCTTTCCTCATTCATTTTGCATTGTATATTAAACAACAACAAAAATTAAAAAAAAAAAAAAAAAAAAAAGACTGATAAATTGCAACTCCTACAAAAACCTAACCCTAAATGTCAGTATGTCCAATCTCTGGCAATTTGTCATCAAATATAAAAAGATTGAACCATCAAAGTTTTACGGTTTTATTTGGAGTCCGTCTTTCAGTAACACAGTTCCACAGCATGTACAGGTACACAGTGACTCTGCGTGTGTGTGAGTGTATGTGTGCGTGTACATGTGTGTGTGTGCCCACATGCGTGCGTGTGTGTGTGTGTGTGTGTGCGTGTGTGTGTGTGTGTGTGTATGCGTGTATGCATGCCCCCGGGCCTTTAGCTTCCTAAATGACAATAGAGTGAAGGTGTCTGAAGCACATGATGACATCCATAGGGATGGGGGGGCTCAGGTGATTTCCATCCAAACGCAGGTACCTGAAGCAACAGAACAGGTATTTAGCATGCCATAACCATGACACTTGCTTTTCAAAACTTGTTAGTTCCTGACAAAATTATTTTGTTCCTATTTACTTCTTGTCAAAGGGTGCGACTGTACCAGTTTGTATTGCTGAGTGCCAAGATGTTACACAATGTGACGTACCTTAGTCTGGGCACGACATTGTTATCGATGTCAACGGCCTGCAGGCTGTATGGGCAGATCAGGGTGCCATTGATGGCTGTCAGGAAAACACACAGTCATACAGTAAAATGTCTGGTCCTCAAATGTTGTTTTCCTTCAAACAAGCAAGAATTTAAAAAATCTGCCAATTGAGTGTGATCATTCCACTCATTGACAATACTTATAATTTAACATTTGTAATTTATAGACTCCAAAGCTCTATAACCAAGGACAAGGATAAAAAAAAGACATAAATCAGTTAAGCAAACAAATGTGATCATGCTTTATATGGAATAAATAAATTACAGACACAACAAAGAGAAATGCCTTAAGATTAAGTTCTGAAGGGTGATTTCAAACTTGTTGTAACTCTGCAAGCTTGAAGCAAAACTTTGCAGCTGTATCAGCAAAAAAGTGTTCACCTTTAGGCTCAACACAGAAACAGTCTTAACAGTCCTGTCCGGTCAGTTGTCACACTTGAATGGGAGATTAAGCATGTACAAGTCAATGCCAAGCGCCAAAAGTAGTAAAGTACAATCTGCAAGATTATTTTGGTGCTATTGTCTGTCCTGTGTGAAGATAGTTAAGCTTCAAAAACTCTTGAAAGACATCTGAGATAAATGAAATTAAGTCACTATGTGTCAAATTTTGTGGTATTATATTTATTTTATCTGTCTAATTTTGACTCTAAAAAATCTGTAGATAGAAAACAGTGTATCAGCTTATGATTATCATGAATCATGTTTCAACAGACTAAACTGCTTATTTTATGGTAGAAAGAATGTTCAACAAACAACAAATGTCAATTGATTTTCAGGTACAGCAGTTCAAACTTTTGGCCACTGGGGGGCAGAAGAACTTAAAAAAAATTCTGATGAAAAAAGCCCTGTCATGACCTTGTAAATGTTTGCAATTTTAAAAAAATAAAAATTAGATTAGGCCACATAAATAAACTTGGTCGATGAGATTTATGAGAAAGTAAGTCAAGTGACCCATTAAAAACTATTTCAAGTGTAAAGACTTTTGCTTGTAGTGAACAGATCAGTTCAGGGAGTCTGTTGTTAATCAGAGCTTGGTATATCCCATATAGTGGTTGACTGATTACATGTTTATTGTCAGTGGAATTCAGCCATCATTGATTTTGTTATTTACACCTGTGCTTTTCCTACTGTGATGCCAAAATGTCTTGCACACAGACAGAGTATTGGTAAATGTTTTTTGGTGACTTAGTGGAATTCCCAGTATAGCTCCACCCAACATGAACCTAATGCAGATGTCTAATAAGCCAATAAGTGAAAACACCTGTGATGCATGCAGGGC
This sequence comes from Thunnus thynnus, assembly GCF_963924715.1. NCBI lineage: Eukaryota > Metazoa > Chordata > Actinopteri > Scombriformes > Scombridae > Thunnus > Thunnus thynnus. Next base: position 23,169,608 of record NC_089520.1, on the reverse strand, counting down.
CTTTCATACAAAATCCATTTGGAAAGCCTTACTCTCAATGCTGTTGTGGTTGAGGTGCAGGTGCTCCAGGTGACCATTGAAGAGAGGAACAGAGGCGAGCTGGTTGTGAGCGAGTTGCAGTTCCAGCAAGGTGGATATGTTGAACACATTCTTGGGAACTCCTTTATCACTCAGCTGGTTGTAGTTCAGCCTCACAAATGCCAGGTGAGAGAAGCCTCGGAAGTAGTCTCTGAAGAGAATGATAAACGGAAAGGACAGTTGTGAAATTTCACATCCAACCAACATCTAATAATGCATGCAGACAATGTGTACACTGTACACTTACCTTGGGATGTCATCTATACGGTTCCTGTCCAGGAAAAGCTGTATGAGGCCATTTGGTACCCCAGTAGGCATCTTTTTCAGAGAATTGCGGGCCAGATTGAGCTGCATCAGGCTGTTCAAGCCCTTAAATATGTTCCTTCCCAGGTCACTGTCACTCAGCTGAGAGGGAAGACATCAGGAACACGCTCATGATTGGTCCAGAAATGCTTAAAATACAGTTGATGCTGTTCATACCTAAACAACACAAGTGTAGTAAGATGCTAAATCGAAGCCAAAAGGGTCACCTGGTTGTTGTACAGGTCAAGCAGAGTCAGATTCCCCATCTTATTGAAGGCACCAGGAGGGATCTTGGAAATGCGATTCCTACTGAGGCGAAGCTGCTCCAGGCTTGCTGGGAGGCCTGAAGGGACCTCTTTCAGCTGGTTATGCTGTGCATAGAGGTACAACAGAGAGGGGATCTTCTGAAACACCTACATGAGAGAAAGATACAGAAAATACACTTTTAGATGGTTTCATGGTATTTTGAATAAGGAATATGAATGGAGGAAACTCTCTGACCTCTTTGTCTATTCGATGGATGCGGTTGTTTGCCAGGTTGATCCAGCGGACATCACTGGCGTTAACAAATGATTCTGCTGTCACCTCCGAGATGTAGTTGTTCTGCAAGTACAAGTAGTGGGCTCTGGGTGGGATGATAGGGATCACACGGATGTTCCGGTTCTCACAGTTGAGAGAGTTTGGATAGTCTGGGGTACATAAACACTCTCGGGGGCAGTCGGCAAAGATGGAAGGTGGGCCCAGGATAGGCGGGGGGAAGTCTGTAGGCTCCTGGGGCTCTGGCTCTGCTGGCACAGCAGGCCGGGGGACAGAAGGCTTCCTGGTGGTGGCTGGGCGTCTGGTGGGCTTCTTTGGTCGAGTTCTCTGGGTAAACACTGCCCCCATTAGGAGAAACAGAGCCAATGCAGAGAAGAGTCCCACGCCGGCCTTCATGGTCCTAAAATAGAGCATGAAACTGATTTTTACTTTCTACAGCATTACATAGGACTCAGCCCACCTGGACAACCCTAAGACTTAATCCAAGCCAAGAAGCAAGAGATCTGGCAATGATTTTGGATTCAGATTTTTATTTCAAGGCTCATGTGCAGAGTTTCACAAAAACAGCATTGTATCATCTGAAGAACATCTCCAAAAAGAGGCCAGAGACAACACAGAGAGACTGATGCACAATTTTATAACTAGCAGGCTAGACTACTTTAACGCTCTTCTTTCTGGTGTACTGAAGAAAACAATAAATCAAGTACAATAAATTCAAAATTCTGCTGCACTAGTACAGATTAAGACCGAAAGGAGAGCACTAGACGACCTCTCAGAAATTCTTTTGGTTTATGAACCAGGGGGGCCCCTCAGATCCTCTGGTTCTTCTCTTTTCCACAAAGCAGAACAAAAATATTTGGTGATGCTGCTTTCAGCTGTTACGCTCCGAGCCGCTGGAACAGCCTTCCAGAGGAGGAGAGGAGCTAAAAATATTGGTATTTTCAAACATAAACTGAAAACCCGACAATTTTTTCTGGTTTTTATGTATTGTTTTACAATTGTATGTTTTTACTATTCATACTTATTTTATTTATGATCATCGTTATTATTTATCAACATTTTATTGTTGATCGTTATGATTTATTTTATTAACATTTTACTGTTTTACTATAATCTGTTTATTTTGTGCAGTATTTCATAATGTAATTTTTTACTGCTACTCACTACTCACTACTCATCTTTTATTGTTGTCTTGTTCAATTAAACTTTTGGCTTTTTAATTATCTCACTGTGCATTAGTCTCTGAATCCATTTCTAACATCCTACTTTTTGTCAATCGCTTGTAAAGTGCTTTGAATTGCATTTGATTTGTTTGAAAGGTGCTACATAAAAAAGTTTGGTTGATTGATTGCTTGATTGCTTGATTGCTTGATTGATTGATTGATTGATTGATTGATTGATTGCTAGGTTAAGTATATGGAGAAAGAAGCCGCCCCACAACACATAACCATTTTGTCATTTTGGTTATGCTGGTTAGCCAATATGGTCGGCTAATCCCACCCATAAAGACAGTGTAATGACTGGAATGCATTGGTCCTTTTTGTGTTTCTTTCTCACTCTTCCCTCTTGGCCAACGCTGACTCTCAAGTGTGTACAAGTCCTGCTTCAGTGATCAGCAGGCATTCAGAGGCTTAGTTCAGAGCAAGACACTTATCTCTGAGAAAACTCAATCCCTCAGCAACCAACTGTTTTTTACCTTTTGAGCTTTGATTTGTTCCACCTGTGGTGCAGCAGATAGTCTCATTGAGATAAAGAGTTTTTGGGGTTGAACTGGCCGAAACAGTAGAATCAAGACAAATATGAAGCAGGTTTATTTTAGATGTTAATCATAAAACTAATACGTCCAACAATCTGCTTCCTGCACTTCACTGCACTTTATTTTGAAAATCATTTTTATTATCAATTTGCTGCTGCTGCTGTTACATAAGTGGAAAAGTTGCTACTCATGACTTCAGTGTCCCATTGAGCTGAAAATAATGAAGACATTAGGAGATCAGTCTGGTTAACTCAAACGTCTGTATAACATTTCCAGTGTCCCTCGGAGGTTCTATTACAGCGAATGAGTAAGAAAAATATGTCAGTTACTGCTGTAAATCTATTATGATAAATACATTAGGAATGGGACTTGTGATAATGTCAAAGTGACAAACTGATTTGTTATTCTGGTTTAAACAAATGAAAGGTGGAGGTTTGCAGTGAAAGGTAGTAACCAAGTAAGAGAAAGGCAGAGTGATTTGTTTAGTTTGATTGAATTCAAGGGGGGGGAATTCTAATACAGGAAATTAGTGCTTATGAGAGACAGGGAAGGAGAGGTTTAGGTATAAAGGCTCCATTGTCTGGACTGGTCCAGAAGGAGAGTTGTGGAGGGGATGACTGCAGGTCTGGAAGGTTAAGCTCTGTTACCCAGGAGAGGTCCAACAGGAACTGGACTTAATCAAATGAGACTCTGATGAAACCAATTTGTATCTTAAGGATTGTATAAAAATATTGCAAGCATGGGTACATTTTCACCCGTGTTTATATAGCGTAGTAAAGAGTTTACATGCACTTTAATGGTATTTAACCTTTTATCATGAATGAGTTTGTGCTATTAAAATAGTTTTTGTCAGAAATCATTTCAGAGTCATTTGGAATAAGAGGTTTGGTAGCATTACAGTATTTTTACATATTATCGTATACAAATCTATCCAAGACACACCCAAAGGAGCAAAAAGGAGGTGATTTTAGGTGTGTAATTGAAGCCTGTTTCGAATATGTCCAACAGATTTGTATAACCTAGAAAGTAAAATGTAATGACCTCTATGCTGTCAGAGAGACAAACACACGCACAAAGCTACAAATACAGATGTTTTACCAACCATCACAAGCATTTACTCTGCCATGAAGATTCATTCACCTTTGAAAGTGGAAGGAAACACTTATAGGCCGGAATGACTGCATCTCATAATCCTTGAATGGTGAATTTATATAGGATGTCTGTATGTGTATATATGTGCGCTGTGCATTGTACCTCAGCAGCATAAGCCTGCTGTAAATAATCACCACACACCTGTCAAAATACATAATGTTTCAGCACAAACACACCATTATTTTCACTGTGCTCCGGTTATTAAAGCCGCCTCGCCAATTTGATAAACATCACGTATGAATCACGGGGCAGGAATGAGGCTTAGAGCCAGAATGCATCCTGCCTGGAAAAATAAATCGGAACTTTTCTCTGACGGTGTTCCTGGCACTGCCCATCCTTTTCCCTGTCAGCCATCCAGAGCCTCCCAGTCCCTCATTCAAAACCAGAACCAGCTCTCCTTCCATCATTGCTGCTACTGTCATGACCAGCAATCAGTCATTATTGACTGACTTTGAGTCAGAGATGAATGACTCAATAGTTTATTTATCATCTTGCAAAGAACATTTCATACATATCAGCATAAAAACTACTGTGACTGTGTCACAGATATCTCTGTGATGGTATCAGGTGGCAAACCATTTTATCATTAGTTTGACTGAATTCACATTACAGATACATGTAATTAGTTTATCATTAACTATTAATCAGTAGCTAATTCACAATATCTCTGATTCTGTTTTTAACTTTACTGTAAGAACCAAAACTGATTTTGCTATTAAATTGTATCACAAGCATTTTAGTTTTGACAAGCTGAAAGATGAATTCTTGATGTCCATTGAAATTTTGACTAGCTCCCCTAGAAATCTACTAACTTGTCATGTTTAATTTATTATTAGTAATTATCAGTCACAGTGCAGTTGCAGATGTTTTGAATATGTAAAGTAAAAACGAGTGCAGATGTCTTTAAACTTTAGTACTAGCTGAGCAGTAGCACTAGATGAAAGTCATCTATGGGTCTCAAATGAGTTATTAGTATCTTCGGTCAACCCAGACTGTATCAGGAGAATGAAAATAAAAAAAACTAAAAAAAACTTCATAGTTATCATTCTTGAATAGCTGTCAGTGAAACAAAAGTCTCGGTCACTATAAAGTCTTTGATGATTAGCTCTTTCCATTTGATCACATTCTCTTGCTTTTTATTGCTTAATGGAAACTGTCATTCCTTTAACTGAAATTGATCACCGCTGTTTTGTGAAACCAGTATCCCCTGAAAAAAAAACTTGAATAAGAGTCACGTTATATACGACAGAGCTCAGACATCTGACTCAGAAGTCTGAAAATATCTGTGACTAATCAACACAATTACACAAATCATTTGGGTGTGTGCTGAGTTGCATATATGTGACGTCATACAAATAGCATCTGTAGTCTTATTATGACTCATCTCTACAATATGTATCTAAATAAACAGTTATGGGAAGTAACTGCACAGATAAATGTGCAGTTTCAGTTCTACATTAGATAAACAGTTACAGAAGTATCTGCCTCATTCTTGAAACCTTTCTCACCAGTCTGCACTAATGGTACATTATTGCCAGAACATTTTCTCATGTGGGTGTGGCTGTCCTGCAGTAACTGTGCAAAAGTTGAATTTACATCCATGTGAAAACCATCTACATGTGCAGTGGTGGAGTCAGAAGGAGTACAGACAAAAAAAGTTAATAAACTGAAATGAAACGATTATAAGCAAAACTAAAGTGAGAGTATAAAAAAACAAAACTGTGCACCATCAGGATCCTGCAGACTCCAGTCAGCCTGACTGGACACTGTCATCACTGTTCCTTTGTCCTGATCATCATCCAGCTCAAACAAGATTGATCACTGCACACTGTAGAAGGATTCAACACAGACTGTTTAACAGGCTGTGGTGAATCACAAGCTGTGGTGCATGCCTAAGATTTTTTTTCACAGTTTCATAATCTTCCTTTTTAGTTTTGTTTTTTTCTGGGCTTTGGTTAACACTCATCTAAGACTGTGATCCATAAGAGCTTCTAATGACAAAATGGTGTAATGGTTTAATTAGAGCTTCACTGCAGAGAAAGTCAAATCTATAATGGCAAAAATTCCTGCTTGTGCACTGTCCTGAAAATCGTGATGGTCCATTTGGATGAGCTGCAAAAAGATCAAGATTTAGATTATTCTGCAGCAGCCAAAGTGAGTCACAGGACAGTTTTCAAAAGCTTCACTCTTCCCACACTTTAGTGCAGCAGCTCTCCTCACTCTTCTGATGAGAAAGGCTGAAATCAAGGTGAGTGTGCAGCAGTAGAGAAAGCAGAAGTGTTGAAATGCGCGGCAGCTCCCTGGAGGACAGAGTACCACTTTGTATGGCACAACGTTTCTATAGAAACACACCAGCATGGCCCTGCTGTACCTGTGCCAGGAATCTCCCTTAGTCCAATAAAAAACTCACACAGAGAACACAGAAGCCCCTCTTTGGCTCTCCATTTCACACACAAACACACTTCTGCCTGCATTCTTATCTTGTTTATCATGTCCCATCTAAAACAGCTCTCCTAGAAACAGAAGAAACAAATAAAGTTTCTTACCTGCCTCTGGTACCTGCCCTCTTTTGTCAACTCACAACTTTTGCGTCTTTTCTTCTCTCTGCTTCTCTAACTCTTTTCCTACCCCTCCCTCTCTCTCACTTTCCCTGTTTCTCTCCGTCCCTAACCCTCCCCTCTCCTCCCTATCTCTCTCTCCCTTGGTGGACAAGCCTGCCTTTTGGGTTTGTTCCCTGGCTTTTTTCCCTGTCAAGGTCACAGTGGTTTTCCCCCCCCCTCTTTTTCGGCTTATGGCCAATGAGATTTAATCTTAATTCCTTCTGAAAGACCGCGGATTCTTTCATCTGTCTAAACTGTGTCATAGTTTGTTATTATTCTGTTCTGTCGCAGCATAGCATGACAGTGTTTGTCTCAAATAGACAAAAAATACAGGATTAGCATATGTTTCTATATCAGAAGTGTGTGAAAAATACTGTGAACACTAGATCTCTGTTAAGGAAAGCCCAGCTGTAATTGCATCTCTGCTCTGCCTCCCACCCACTCCGCTATTGTTTAGATGGCTGCACACTGATCCTGCCATGTGCTTTTCATTAGCAGCATCTCTCCACTGAGTCCATGGCATCTTTTCTGTGTCAGTTAGATGTCCAGGATTTTTTCTCCCCAGCATCAGTAAACTCAAACAGTCGGATTACTGAGTTCCAGCTGAGGCACTGGGTGTTGTGGTGGGTCTTTCAGGAAGTGAGGCTGAGTGTGTATGTGTGTGTGTATGTGTGTGTGTGTGTGTGTGTGTGTGTGTGTGTGTGTGTGTGCACGCGCGCTTATGTGCCACTGGGGGTTAGGAGGTAGACATGTGTTCACAGCCCTGCATTCCTGCAGAGTGAGCTGCAGCCGGAGGATAATGAGGAGAACATATGTGGGGAACAGTTTCAAACACACATGTACGTACACATATGTGCTGCACTTTTCCCTCATTTTCTTTTTCTTTTCATGATTTCTTCCCTCTGCACCTATGTCTCCTCTTCACTCAGTCATCAGGTTTGGGATACTGATCTCAGCTGGGCCAAACATCTGGTCCAGACTGGTCCCAACTAGGATAGGAAGGAAACTTCAACAAATAGGACAAAGAGAGAGAAAAACTGAGAAAGAGAAGATGGGTACATGTAACAAATATGTATCTTTCTCATTTTCTCTACTACTATTTAGGAGATGCAGTGGAAATGATGTTTTATGATTCAGCTCCTATGATCAATGACAGCGACCACATCTCTCTGTAAAGGTTTTTTTTTATTTTGTGCTGTTTGCAGGGATGACATCATTGGAAACAGTTGGTCATTAACCATGATGTGTCATGGTTTAATGTTTTTTATGTATTATGCCCATAGCATAATCAGAAATGAATTTAAAATCTAACTCAGAACACAGGAAAACTTTAAATTAAATGAACTGGTGATTAAAGTAAAGGTAATTCTTTGAATGAGGTGGTCAACCTCAAATTGTTAGTATCGTGCTACTGTTTGGCACTGTGCTGACACTAAATGTGAAAAGCCTGGACTGTGGCTGCAGTGCTGTCACTACAGAGGTGGCTGACCAATGAATAATGCCAATAACAGCATTTATTGCACGCAAAACACAGCAAATTAAGAACCCTATAAACCTCTTTAATATGTCCCAATGATAATGGAGTAAATTACTAATATTAAGTAATATTAAGACCTAATAATACTTTATTAAAAGAATGAAACAGGTAATTATTGTTGTTTTGCACACTAATATGACCCAGGCACACATTGCCTTGTCCATGAGGTTTATAGGGTTCTTAATTTGCTGTGTTTTGCCTGCAATAAATTCTGTTATTGGCATTATTTATTGGTCAGCCACCTCTGTAGCGACAGTACTGCAGCCACAGTCCAGGCTTTTCACATTTAGTGTCAGCACAGTGCCAAACAGTAGCACGACGCTAACCATTTGAGGTTGACCACCTCATTTAAAGAATTACCTTTACTTTAATCTCCAGTTTATTTAATTTAAACTTTTCCTGTGTGCTGAGTTAGGTTCTGAATTCATTTCTGATAGTTGTTATGTTATAATGCCAATAACAGCATTTATTGCAGGCAAAATGCAACAAATTAAGAACCCAATCAACTTCATAGACAAGGCAATGTGTGCCTAGGTCATATGAGTGTGTGAAAAACCAATGATAACCAGTTTCATTAATTTAATAAAGTATTATTAGGACTTAATATTAGTAATTTACACCACTATCCTGCCTAACAGGAGGTGGAAATGCAGCATAAGAGGAAGATGGTAGTTTAAGGTTAATGTCAGAGCTGATAAACTCAGTAAAGTCACTAAGTAGTGGAGCTGAGATGTTGGAGATCACAAGTTTGTTTGTTCCAGATTTGTAACTTAATTACCAGCTTTTTATAGGTACATCTGTATGATGTAATGCAATCCAATCCAATAGCCCTGCAATAAATCAAGTCTATGTAAAGCTTATATTGTTCCGTTTTCTGTTTTTTATGGGGTTCGACAAATAATTTAACAGAATTTTCAACAACATAGACACAAATGCATAAAATGCAGTATAATGAGCCGCACCGTTGCACTGGGTGACATGTTGGCCCCTAAAGTTAATAGTTACCATAGTTTGCTTAGAAATGGCTCCAAAGACTAATAATAGTGATTACATATTCAGTCTTTCTTGAAGTAGTTCCATGTACGGCAGATTCCACTGTGCATGTGCTGGAATGCAGTTCTGTTTATAGAGTTTAACTAGCTTGTTGTGTTACAAATCACAATGTCTTAACTTTGTCCATTGTACATATAAGAACTTGAGTGCAAACGACTCTCTGGAGACTGAAAACGTGATCGGTGTTATTAGTCTTTGGAACAAACTATTGTAACTGTAATTTTCATGTAAAACATCACTAACATGTCACCTAGTGCAGCGGTGTGGCTCATTGACGTGTTTTTAATAGTTTTTGGACAACAATGGAGGTCTATGATACAGAGGAATATGATATATCAGGCTTTGGATACACACACAATACTAATAAGAAGGATCAGTTCATTGTTGGTTTGGCTCTGCATATGAGATTTATTGACAATAAGAAAAATATAGAAAGTCACCAGCCTTATCCTTTTTACTATCTTCTTTTTGTGAAGCACTTTGTAAGACTGTTAAGAAAAGTGCTATATTATTATCATTATTATTATTATCCTATAAAGACTGCATCCAATAGACAGCAAGTAAAATACTATTCAGTCCATGGATGAATAACCAAATAGACCAGGGGGACCCTAAAAGTCAGCGCCTCTGTATGTGTAAAGTGTTATTAAATGTCTCATTGCAGAGTGAAAGGACAAAAAGCCTAAAATTCAGTTTCAAGTTGTCACAGACAACACGCCATTGTAACATCTTCAAAGGGAGTGTTAAACACCTCAGGTTTTCTGTCAGATGATGAGGTGTAGTGCTCTGCATGGACACTATACAATATATGCTGTGGTGAGCCTCCAAGAAGTCTGTCTCATTCCCATCATCACATATTATGTCCATATTTCTGGACATTTAGACATGAGGACATCATATCAGTCATCACCCAAGGAATACATTTTTTATTAATGAAGCTTTTGTTTTTTTTATTCGAGCTTAAGTAACATCTGAAGATAACTGTGTTGTTTGGTTTTGCATGCGAGAATAGAGTCACGCGGCCTGTGGAATTTAACTGTTTGTCCTGCAGTGCTCAGATATACACAGAGTCTGGACAGAGATTGGCCAAATGTTTTCTGAGGCTGAATTGATCCTGTTGATTCCAGAAGGGTTATTTATAGGGGTTTGAACATGCTTTTACTGCAGGAAATCTTAAAGCAGCAGTCGTCCTACTGCAGCAGCTGTTTTTCAAACAGATGGAGAGAGCTAGGCAGGCACAGGCTCTGACCCAAAATTACTTGTTGTGTATAATAATCTGAGAATTTTCCAAGAACGGCCTGTTCTGTCATTTACAGAGTGATTTGGATGATAGAGCTGTTTGTTTTAGAGGAGACGCATTTGAGCTTAAGCCAGAAATGTTCCCAGAGGAAATACAGCCAGAGGGACATTTAAAGGCAGCTTTCTAATCTGTTGCACTGAAATCTGCAGCAACAAAGTGAGATGGTACAGCATCCTGTGAGCACTGTGTTCTGCAGGCCACGCCCACTTGGCCCAGCCAAAATCCCTGGCTTTGGACACCCACCCTGGCAAATGTTAGCAGGCTTTTGGCAGTCTTTGCAGTATTCTCACTGTGTTTGCCCTTGAGAAATGTCATACAATACACATTTATTTTCTCACAAATCATTTTATGCACAAAAGAATGTATTATTACATTTATCATGAATAAACTTTGTTATTCAATTAAAACAATGTGGGATGTTTACGGGAATATGACAGGATTTAGTGAATGCTCAGATGGAAAGTGAAAACAAACTCTGCATTTATTTATCTAACAAAGATGAAGTGTTTAGAGTTTGTGCTCAGCTTTCAAGCTTTTGCTGTTAGCTACACTATCTAAAACCTGCCTAAGAGTAAAACAGTGAGCATGCCATCACACAGAAGCTGTTCATTAAATGAGACAGTTAGCTGGATGGTCTTAGTTGATCTATGAAGTCAAAGGAAAATATTTCTGTGATTGTAACAATGGTAAAATTAGTTTCTGTCAATAAAATAAACACGGTTGACTTATAAAATGTCATTTAATACATTTAAAGAACCAGTGTGTAGGATTTAGTGGCATCTAGTGGTGAGGTTGATGTCACCACCTTCCTCTTCCAAGTGCCTTATTTTTTTTCCCACCCACATTCTGAGAAAAACCCACCCTACTCTGCCTCTGATTGGCAAGTTGGCTTCATTGGTTAGGTTGGTTAGATTTAAGCATGAGGAGTGAGATGGTTAGGGTTGGGTAAGAATATCAGAAGCAGTGCAGGGGCAGGTCTTCGCAGAATGCGGGTGGGGAAAAAAATAACATTTTCAAGAGTGTAGGAGAACTTACAGTGGCTACGAAACTCATGAAAAACATGAAAGACCCTCTCTAGAGCCAGTCTTTGGTTTGTCCATTCTGGGCTACTGTAGAAACATGGTGGTGCAACATGGCGGGCTCCGTGGAAGTGGATCTGCTCCTTAAGTAGATATAAAGGGCTCATTGTAAGGTAACGAAAACACACTGATTAAAACATACTTATGAATATTATATTCTATTTCTGCCAAATCTGTCCTGCTAGATGCCACTAAATTCTACACACTGAACCTTAAAAATGTCTTTTTTGCAGAGTCATTATATCAAAATACTGTTGCAACACAAGCTAAACACCATCAGTGACTGTGGAGCCCAAAGGCAGCTGAGAAGCATTACATCATGCATGAAATCATGGCACCCGTGCTACTAAGCAGAGAATTGTTTTCTCAAGTAAGAAAGTCTGTCGAAAGAAGCCACCTGGACTTGCAGACATCTTCAAATCAAAACAGACCCATCGTGCCTTAAATCATCCTGCCCAGACACACTTTAGCCCACACACTGTTTACACAAGATCTGATGAGTTACTTTTAGAATATTCTTATTTAGTTATTATGTCTTAAGTGATAGCATTCTTCTAAGATGACTAAAAATACAAAAACTCTTCTCTTTGGATGTAATAGGTGGGTGTGACCAGGTTTAATCCACAGCTGACTGCAATCAGATGTGAATGTTCTATTGGAAAAATCCTGTATTGTGTGCACAGAAATATCAATGACGCCAGCTTGTTTACTGCAACATTGGTCTAATCAAACTGAATGAAATCAATGGGTCTTTCATGCCTTTTTAAGTAAAAAATGCAAGACTTGTGAATACTACATCATAAAGTTCTTGATCTTTTTTTTTGTTTTTGTTATTGCTCCCTCCCCACATTAATGATTGATTATTATGTGGGGAGTGTTTTGTAGTACAGTATATACTGCTCAATTTTAAATCATAACACAGCCTTCTGTCATCACAAATACTTGGGAGCAACAGCTTGTTTTGGTTAATTTACATATTAATACCTCATTTGTCTGCATCACTTCTGTGGTTGGAATGAATTAAATAAAAATACCTTTACCTTTACCTGAACTCAGGTTATCTTTGAACTTCAGAAGAAGTACCAAATCTTTTTTATAGAATAGTTTTATATAGCTTTAGTTTTTCAATGCATACTAACTTGGAAAAAGGACAGACAGATGTTTGCACAGAAGGATTTGTTTAGATAAAAAAGTAGCATACGCTTCGATACAAATGATGCCCAAATGCTTGTCATCGTATGTTGTGTGGTAGTGGTGTGGTACAGCAGTGTGTGTGTGTGAGTGTATGCATGTGTCCATACTGTGTTGGGTATCCTGCATGTGTTTCACATATGAGGCTCTGCACCGCGATTCAGTTAAATATGGAACGTCTGATATGGATTCCATATTGTCAAACCCTCCTCTCACACGCAACGCACGTCGTTCACATATACAACATTCAGTCTGGACCCTAAACTCCACGTCTCTCATCTTAAACTGCTCTGACGCAGACATCTATGCCATCCCCCCACCTCCATTAATGTTTAGTCAGCAAGCTAATGAAAGTGTCATGTGGATAGAATGAATAGGAAAACCACAATTACTCACCCTGAGTTATTTTGCATTATCAGCTGCCTTAACACATGGTCCAGTGGTGCACGAGTGGTGCAGTGACTGTGGGAAAACCTCAGGAAAACTGTAATAAACAGTTCTTTACAGCATTATGACAAAATCTGGATACTCTCAGAATTTTAAGGGGGGTTAAAACAAGCTAAATCCTTATATCATGTTATCAGATATCACACTTGTTTTGTAGAAAACTAGATGTAAAGAGTAAAGGCTACATTTGGCATTTGTACCAGGAATTTACTTCTCATTTTCTTGGCTAAAGCTACAAGTCTCAAAAACAGATGCTTTTGTGAAGATTATGTGTTCTCCTGTGTATTTCTGAGGCTCATTCAAGATCCAAGATTATTTTATTTGTCCCTAGGGAAATTTGTCTTGAACATAAAGGCTGCCACATAAAAACACATACAATTATAGTGCAGTAACAGACATAAAGTGCATTCAAATACATGCAACGCATCCCCTTATTCCACACCCTCATTATGTTCTGAGTTTAGGAGATTCACTGATAGAGGGATGAAAGAGTTTTTATACCTATTCAGGCATCATTTCCTGTTTCCACTTTGTATTCTGAATACAGGACGTGGGAGGGGTCAGCAATAATTTCCCTATCCTGTTTAACTATAGTCTTCTCAAAGAGCTTTTTCAGGGAGAGATGCTCCCTCACCCCCATCACTTGTGATTTTAACTTAACTGATATGTTACCAAACCAAGCTGAGATTTCGTAACATAATATACTCTCTATCACAGCATGATCAAATAACATTACTACTCTCTGTCCAACCCCAAACACCCTGACTCTGCGCAAAAAGTAGAGTTGCTGTTGGATCCTAGTGCATGCAGAATTCACATGGACATTCCAAGACATTGCTGTAAGCTTGTGGCCTTCACTATTTCTAAAATTGTGTTCAAACTTTAACATAAGTCAAGAAACCTCTTTTGCAATGAAGAGTTTTTACTGCACTGCATCTTGATGACTCCTTAAAATAGGAGAAACTCCCTTCAGACTTTAATGGAATATAAGAGAGGAGAGTCAGCATCTGTGTGTGTGTGTCTAATGAGAGGGCTGGAGGTCTCAGTTTTGCTTGTAAACCAGCCTGTAAATGAAACTAACAGCTTCCTCAGTCATCTTGCCAAACCAAAACTACCATACAAGTCTGAGATGGATTTAAAGATGATTTCTCCACTCAGCAACAAACAGATTCTCCAGACAGATGGGAGGTCTGAACCTCTCTATAGTTAACCCGTTGTTAGAGTCAGATGGACCATCAGTCTGTGCAATAGTTTTGTTTGAAGGCTTATTTGTTGAACATAGATTTAAAGAAAAAAACTGATTTTATGGGACAGTTAGGGCACTGACACATCTTGCATTTGACCCCTCAAAACTAATCCACACTACCAGTAATTCAGTGTCCTGTAACTACTGGAACACTTGACCTGCCAGCCAGACCTGAGGTCAGACATGACCTCAGTATAGCAACAGAAAACACACAAAACAGCTGATGCTTTCAGGTCAGTAACCTAAAATCTCAATATCTATCCATAGTGCCAATATTCTCAAATGACTGAGACAGGACTGCAAACATTCGACAAGTAGATGGCTAATTAATTGTCATGAAGGCACAGTATACAAGCTCCAATAATATTTCTCTGTTGCGAAGACATGTTAAAAGTCAGGAAAACCACCTGCTGGGGCAATTACCTTACTTACATACTTATCTTTGTTAACACCCACCTTCTCTGGAGTATAAAGCTAGCATTAAAGTGAAGTAAAGTAAAGTAAAAAAATAAATAAGTAAAGTAAAAAAATGAACATGTCAACTTATGTACATTTTGTTCATGTGACCCCATAACTAATACCAGACCTAATCCTTACAGCTGCAACATTAAAATAATCAAGTAATTCTAACACAATTCAGTGCCATTCACTTAAACCTGTTTTTATAGATTTTCTTGGACACGTAGGGGCAGCGCAACAAACTGTTTTGACATATTTTCACCTCATATGGCAAACGTGTTAGCAAACAGTTGCCTATTTACACTTCCAGCAGACACAGAGCAATGTCAACTTTCATTTGGAGTCTGTTTTTTTGTCTCCACTAACTCCTGAAAGAAATTTCTGGCTCTTTAGCTGCTAATTGCTCCTGAAATTAACCTGCCCACGTCTTCATTTTTTTAGCGGTTCAAATTCATTTTCAGAGATCTATACAAAAGAGTTTTTGGTGTTTGGACCAGTTCTTACCTAACCTGAATAGAGAGTGTTTGTGTCTGTGTCTGTGGACAGAGGGATGTTATATGTGAGGGTCCTGAGCTCCATAGCTCTCTGTGTTGCTGTTATGACACCACAGGGAGCTTCATAGAAGATTGTTTTGACTGGTGGTTTCCAAGGAAGAGTTCGGTTCAGAAGGGAGGAACGGCCTGAGTTTTAATGACTCCACCAGTCTGAGGGATTATTCTGTTTTTAAATAGCTACAAAGATAATCCCTGTGACTCTGACTCTTTATAAGGAATCATTTCTAAATTAACATGAGTTCCTGTGTTTTTTCATCATCATCATGGCTCAGAGTTTGAAAACAGAAAAGCAGGACTCTTTTAACAGACCATGCCACTTGGAGCTTGAGTCTACCCATTTAAACACTATTTTTTATTTTTCCATGTTCATTTAGCATTTGTTCCTCTTCATTTACATCCTCATAGCTGAGCAAATAGACATAGTGATGGAAAAAAATGACATTAGCTATCTGTTATTGAGAGCAATAACCACCTCAGTATCTTGGCATTTATACAATAAAGCCCCTTAAGTCAAAGGTTTATGCCACTGTGATGTGCCGGGGAGCCTCTCAGGTGTTCATATGTGCCATCTGGTTTCACAGTACCCCCTCCCGCAGCGTAAACCCCTGCCAGCTGGCAATTCCTGAAAACCTACATCTGTGTCTTCTCAATTGATTGGGAGACACTGGTGTGTGTTCACTAAAAAAGAGTGTGTTCCACATTTCAAATGCGTTTCCCTTTAAAATACAGATGTTGTTATTGCTAATAAAGTTGTACTTCATATTTGATCAGTGAACAGTGCTTCATTGTGCTTTATGACTCTGAAAATGAGGAATGCAGTAGAGGTCTGGTTCAAGTGTGCAACAGCTGATTTACAGAGTGCAGTAAGACAGATAAAAATACAGAGAAAATGGCTAATTTGTTGTGAAAAGTTGGGTCAATGCCACATTTAAGAACGAAGGTGTGCAGGTGACAATAACAAGACAAGTAGGGCAGCTGAAGATGAGCATCAACCCAAAAAAATCTCTCTTTGAAGATCATGATTTAAGAAATGGTTTTGGGACATATGCTTATTTGCTTTCTTGCAGAGAGTTAGATGAGAAAATTGATGCCACCTTTGTCCCACATTTGTCCCTTAAATGTGAAGCTGGAGCCAGGAGACTATTAGCCTACTTTAGCATAGAGACTGGAATCAACTAGCCTTGCCCTGTCCAAATCTAAAAATAAAATGACCTCTAAATCTTCCTAATTAACACATTATATTGACATTTGTTTAATATGTGCAAAAAGTGTAAAAATTGTGGTTTTATAGGCAGTTATGTGCTGGTCTATTTGACAGCAGGACAGTTCCAGGCTAGCTGTTTCCCCCTGTTCCCAGTCTTTGTGCGAAGCTAAGCTAACCACTTCATATTTAACAGATGAATATGAAAATATGGTAATATTGATCTTCTCATATAACTCCTGGCATAAAACTATCTAAGGTATTTTCCAAAATGTCAAGCTACTGATGTAGCAGATGGTCTGCTTGTTTTGTGTTTACAGGCCTTGCTGCAGCAACATGGAGCCAATGACCTTTTTTCCTTTCGGTTTGTCTTCTTCCATCATGACTTCATACATACTCAGATGCTGGTCATCACTGGAACAAGTGCTCACACAGACTTTTATGGTTAATATTCATCCGTCAAAGGAACTCTGTGTTAGTGACTCCTGCCTCCGGTAAAAGTTAGTCCAGACAGCCTGATCAGACCGTTACACACACACAGTGCATTTATAAGACATGGTGTCACCTGGAAAATATGGCAGTGCTTTAGTAATGCTAAATGGAACACAGACACACAAACAATACGTACTTTGAGTTGTTATTGGTAAGTAGCTGAATATCTGTATCAAGTATTGTGTACCATGTCTTTACCTACCTGTTTTACAGTTGGAAGTGCATTGTTTTACACTTTTAAACAGATTCATAAATATATTACATTTAGTGATTTAATCTAACCCCAGTTTGATATGTAAACAAAATGATCAGTTCATTAAAAAGGATGTTCTATAAGGTATAGATTTCTTTTCTATTATCCAGAAAGTGATGTAAATGATGTCATATTTCTGGTTTCCAAGTCAGATATGATATAGTTCTTTACACTTTGTTCTACATTGAAAACCATAAAAAAGATACTATCTGGGCTCATTTTGCAATCGCTGAGGAAAAACATTACCACCCATTTCCTCTACTTACATATCTATCTAATAATGAGGAAACTGTCTCAGAGTTATATGATCTTTATCTTGCAATGACGGGAAAATGGTATCATTATTATTCGGACATATTGTCATTATGAGAAAAGCAACCTCAGGTAATAATGAGTATAGTCTTTACCATTTGAGTAAACAGGACCACAATGACTATAACTACTTCCTCATTGGTTTGTGGCATTCAGAAGAAATGTAGATGTATCGTTATTAGTATTTGCGGTCAGCATTGGTGGTTATTTTATGATTCAGAGATAAAAGCAGACTCTGATTCACCTGAGGTCTCTCCAGCAGGTATAAATACATCTTACAGAGGCTTTTTTCATCGTTATGAGACAGTTGTGTGTCTGCACGTTCCCCACCCCATTCTCGTCAGTCACATGGATGCTTACTCTAAGTGAATAAACTGTGAGATGACATGACACAACGCAAGCTTGAAAAAGGGAGTGCAGACATGTTGTACACAAATGGAAATCGAACAGAGCAGTCTCCACTAACACTGCTGCTGTTAAAGGTTCCTTTGCCTACACTGTTTGCTTTTTATTATCTATATTTAACTCTGACCACATTCAACTGTATATAATGGCTTCCTTTTACACTGCACATATAAAACACCCACTTGTTGTTCATACTGTACATAACATTTCTGGATTCAGTGTTCTGTACGTAGATGTTGTTACATCCCTTCTTATTACCCATTGGTTTATTTTCCATTTTGTATATTCATTCATTTTTAGCTAGCAGCATAACTCAATAGGGCGTTGGTCTGTCAGTCTGTCCACCACTTTGATTCAGACTGAAATATCTCAATATCTATTTGATGGATTATGAAACACAGATATTTATGGTCCCCAGATGACAAATCCTGACTTTTCCTCTTGCACCACCAAGAGATTGACCTTTGGTTTTGAGCGTGAAATGTCTCAACTATTGGCTGGATTGCCTTTTTACATGGTGTGTTCATATTCCCTTCAAGATGAATTGTACTAATAACTTTGGTGATTCCTTAGCTTTCAATCATCAGGTCAAAACTGATATTTGTGCAATACTTTGGTTTATGAAATTCTTAGTTATTGCAAAACTAATGACAATACCGTTAGCTTAAGCTGTACTTTGTGTTTAGTGCTAATTAGCTAATGTTAGCATGCTAACATGCTGATACAAGATGGTGACTAGTTAGAATTGTCATTATGAGCATGTTAGCATGCTGATGTTAAAGTGTCACTGTGCCTTAATCTTGTTTAGGCCTGTTGCTACTGTTGCATCTGGTTAAACACTAAACTGCATTTTGTTATAATAAGTTTGAATCTAATATGATCTATTCCAAATCTCCCCAAAATTGTGTGGGAAGTTGTTAGTATTATCTATTGAAAAAATAGATAAAAATATAAGTATGTTAGATTTACTGTATATGGCAGATTATATAATCTCCCTGTAATTGAGGCTGGTAACATGTGTCAGATATTCTTATTTTTGGTTATAAATAAAGTGTGATAATATTGTGAAATTTGACACATAACAAAAGTATAATGTTAATCACTGTTGTTTAGAGATTGTTTGCATTACAGACATTAGCAAGATGTTTTGCGGTAAATGAAAAAAAAAATTAATTAAAAAACATAAAGCAAATTTCACCTTTGCAATCATGGAAATCAAGTGTTAGGGGTTTAGCAACAGAGGTTTGAAGGTTTTCAGTGGTTAAGTCAAAACATGTCCATATTTCCCCTGGCTCTCTGTGGACTGGTGTTACTGTTAAACATTGTCCAGCTGACTGAGTCAGACTCATCTCAGGGGAAAGCCATTGAATTTTGCCATTCATACATGTTTCCCTTTGGACTAAGACAGCTCAGTTTAACCAGGGCACATTATTCTGTTCGGTCAGAAATGAGAGGGTTTGTCACAGTTCCTATCCTGTAATAATACACAGATGTACAACCCTGCTGAGGCAGAACTTGGAAAAGATGGAAGCCCATGGGAATGTACTGGTGGTATGAGAAATGTTTTGATCAGAACTTTTGGCATTATAATAAAATAACACTGGTTTAGTGTACAAGTTCAAGCTTTGGCATCCTTTGAAGGTCAGTTTTCCATTCAGTGCCTGGCTGTGTATTTTTCTAGTTGGACATATTGACGACATAACGAATTAGAGTCTTCTTCTCCGGTTTATAGCTTTAAAGCAGAGTTGTTTGAGTTCATGAAAAATGAGTTGGCAAACAAAAAAAACAAGACAAACAAACAAAAATCTTAATTGGGTCATGTTTATTCTCTGTGCCACTAGATGAGATTGGCCAGTGACATACAGTAATCCCTCTCCGTTGCATATTCACAAGGCAGAGTCAGATGTAAATATTTTGAAGAACTCTCAGACAGAAGACCCAGTCAGGGGGCAGATGGTGGTAGGACATCTTGTTTCCATCAAGTCGTAGGATCTTCATCCTGGAATAGGACAAAGGTCCCACCTCTCTGCAGAAACTAGTCACGTTGAACTCTGGAGCAAACCGACAGAAAACATATACAGACCATTTTTTCATTATTAAACAGCCATTAATCACAAGAGTTACAGCCATCTGTGTATTATTGTCTTGTCCAAGTACTGTAGAGACTAAACTAGTCCAGAGAGTTTTGATTTCACATCATGTACCATGTGTTCATCATATGTAACTTATTAAGTTGAAGCGCTTCAGTTACATTATGGGATTTGTCTTGTATCTAAGAGGGTCTATGCAGTCTGCAAATGTCCCTCTTCTTCTCACAGATTCTGCATTTCCCATTAGATGTCTTGCAGGTGCTGTGGTGAAAATGGAGGCAGAGGAAACCACAACACCGTCTTGTGCTTTCTCACTTCATTTTAGTTGTAGAGCTTCTCTCAGCCCTGACTGTAGGCTTTGGCAGACAGGACTCGTGGTAGCTGTCAGGCTGCTAGCTAGACGATGAGGTGTGTGTTATTGTGGAAGTGTTTTGCCTTCTGTCTGTCTGGTTGGTACACAGCCCCGCTGTCTGCTGCATCATAGATTGAAAAACAAGAACACACTTTGACTTTGCCAGCGACTGTGAGCCAAAACTGCATACCAGGTCATAATATTCATAATGGTCATGTGAGTTTTGTAATGTTGCTAAATATCGTCAAATCTGGTATGTGGCTTCTGGCTTCGAGTCTGCTGCATTGTGATATGATTACTATTCGTCAAAAAAGGTAAGAGATGGGGAGCAGACAGAGGAAAGAGGAGTCTATGAAGAGGGGAACAGCATGTGCTTCTGGCTCATCTGGAGCTCTTACCTCTAAAACCATTACAGATGTTTTCATACCAATCTCCTCTCCTCTTTGCTAACCTACTTTCTCTTCATTCAGCCACCCAATATTCCCTCCCCTTCACTTTCCTCCACTCTCTTTACTTTTCTTGTCTTTCAACGTCTCCCTCTGAGCCCCTCCCCTCCCTTCACTCTCTCTATTCTTCTATCTCAAACTTGCCTAGTCTTTTGGCTGCCTAACCCTAGTCCCTCCCGTATTCGTATGCAGTGACAAGGGCTGGCTATGTTCGTTTCTATACAGTTCCTGTCACATTTTCCACATTTATTCTTCTCCCTCACAGCACGGTTCAGGTGTCAGACCTCCCCAGGTAGTCAGTCACATAACTCACTAATACTGGCACAGGAAGAGAGTGTATTGTTGTTAAATGTATGAATGTGTTCACATGTGCAGGAAATTTCAGAGACGTGAAGTCAGTGACACCTCTACATTCACAGTGTGAAAGTTGACTGCATTTTGTAAACATTTTCTTTGTGTGTTTACACCTCACCTTGTATTTCATTGGCCTCCAGGTAGAGGTACTGCAGGGTGGTGGGGACTGTGGGAATGGTTGTAAATTTGTTATAAGAAAGGTCGAGTTCCACCAAGCTGGAGATGTTGAAGACCTGTGGGTGGACACTGTGGTTCTGCAGACCACAGTGACTTAAACGAAGATACTTAAGATTGAGGAATCCCATAAAACTGTCTTCCTCCAGCACAGAGAGGGAGTTATTGGACAGATAGAGCTGTTGTACAGTGGGGGGTAAATGCCCAGGAACAGATGAGAACAAATTCCCACTGAGGTCCAAAAGGCTTAGACTGAGCAGACCTGTTAGATGAGGAGAGGACACACACAAATACAAAAATTAATATTGACAAATTGGTGTGATTCATTTTCAACGTTAAATGCCAGAAATATTCTGTGTTAATTAATGTAGTCAGATTGTTCAGAGAAGTCTCAGGGGCAAACCTCAGGGTGTGAGATGTAGATTTAATCAATGTCAACAAAAAACTCATTAACCTTTTCTCACATGGCAGTGATATTTTATCCGTTATCTCAACACACTCAGTAAAAGGTTCAGATATACTCAGTAGGTATCATGGCACGATATGAGGTTGAAAATCCAGTCTATCAGTTAATATAATTTCATCCTATCCCTTTCAATAAAAATATAATGCATCATAAAATATCACCTTGTGCCCATTATTTTATTATGTATATTCATTAATATTTATTTTACTTAATTCAATTTGATTTATTTTGATGCTTCCAAAAATGTAACAGCTCTAAAATTGAAAATTAAGCTGATTTAAGAATAATTAAACACTTTAAAATGGCTTTAAAGAAGAACTTTTTAAAGGCAAATTTGTACTAATATTTGAAGTCTAATTGCTGCTGAATTAAACCCCCTGACCCAAACCACCTTGTGGCTTAGAGGAAAGGCACAAATTTGTGAAAGTACCTGTTCTATTTCAGATAATAAAAATCTGTTTGTTTTTAATGTTTGTCTCTGTGTTTTGTATTTGTGAACAGATACATAGCAGTAGCACTAAGTTGTTTTGTACTCTCTTTTTTACTTTCCGTACCAAGTGTTCAAAATAAATTCTCTAAGTATGAAGTCAAGGAAATGACACATTACACTACCTCTGAAGTCTCCAGCGGTAATGGTTTGCAATCTGTTTCCCTGTAGCAGCAGCAGTGTCAGGTTATGTAAGTTCTGCAGAGCTCCAGGGCTGATGCTGCTGATTTGGTTGTAGGCCAACCGCAGTTGTCTGAGTCCAGCTGGCAGACCACTGGGCACTGAACTCAGGAGGTTGTGGTTGGCGAAAAAGTAGCACAGCTGGGTCTGGTTTTTCAGGGTGGCCTGGTCCAGCTTGTCACTCTGTAGCTGGTTGTGGTCCAGGATGAGCCAGCGGAGCCCTGTGATGTTGGCCAGAACAGAGGGAGACATGGACGAGATGTTGTTGCCCTGGAAACAATTGAACACAATGCCTGATGGATTTTGTCTTTTTACACTTTCCAAATAAAACAAACAATATACAGTGAAGTGCAGTGGAGGTCAGTTACTGTGTGAGAACAGGAAATGAAAAACCGCAGTGGGTTAGTAGCAGACCATTGTTAATATAACACATGTTCAGTGCCCGTGTCAGTATTGTTCTTACCTGCAGAAACAGGTATTGAGTTGTGACCGGCAGGTGGTCAGGCATGTCTGCCAGACCTCTGTGGTCACAGTACAGTGCTGTGGGCCAGTGGATGGGGCAGTCACACTGTTGAGGACAGGCCTGAGGGTTGTTGGCTCTGTACCAAGATGGGTCCATCCGGCCCTGCAGGCTCATCACGCTGGGCTCACCAAGCAAGCGGTTGATCCACAGAGGAACTCCACCATAGTCCATGTCGGCCACAACAGTGGCTGTGTCAAAAACACACAGGAGCACCAACATGGCACAGCACGGGACAGCCATGGAGACAGTTGGTCAGATATGTAACCCTACAAATTAAACATGAAGACAATTATATCAAATGGGAACTCCATCCTGATTTTACATGTCAAAGTCACCCAGCTTGTAAAAAAAGTTGCATGTCTCCTGAACAGCTTTGTCAAGTCTTACAAAATTACTAAAAATTTAATTATCCAGGTGTTTCAGCTGGGGCAGGATAGGATAGATATGAAAGGCTCATTCTAAGATAACAAAAACATAATGATTCTTTTTTTCAGGTGATTATAGACTAATAAAAAATAATTATGAATATTATATTCCATTTATGCCAATAGACCGCCTAAATATTATACACTAGTCCTAAGTTCACATTTGTAGTTTTGAGTAAAATTTCTCAAGAACCATTGGATGGATTCCCATGAAATCTGGTACAGACATTCATGTCCTCCTTGGTTTCTGACCAAATACCTGCAAAACTAATAACATTCCCATCAGGCTTTGCTTCACTTTCTGTTTAATGTTTAACAGCAACTGTTAGCATGTTAACATGCTAAACTAAGATGGAACATTATACCTGATAAACAAAAAGCATGTTCACATTGTCATTATGAGCAAATTAGCATGCTGTTAGCATGCATGTTAGCATTTAGCTCAAAGCACTGCTGTGCTTAAGAGACTTGCAGAGCTGCCAGCACCACTATAGACTTTTAATCTTGTTTAATCTGTTTCTCGCAGGTTTTACAACTTTATGGAAGTGCAATACTAAAAACCCTTTAAGATCTGGTTTAAGCACTGGACTTTTGAATGATAAAATAAAAACTTCCTGTCAACCTGATACCAAGATGAAAATAGTTTCAGCATCGGGTCAAAAAAGGTCACTAAACAGTATAGCAGTCTCATTTTAAGACATGAATCAATAAATTATTACAAAATTAAAGGAAAGACCCTAAACTTCTAATGTTGTATACCATGTGGCGTGAAATGAGACACAGCACAAGTTGAGATGGTTGCTTTTGTACAGCATGCACATTCTTTCTATTCAAACTTCTAAGTAAGAGACAGAAGAATACATTTAATTTTTTCCTTGCATGCACAGCTGTAGATGGTTAAGGTAACACCCACAAGGCTGGTATGTACAAAGGTACACACAGAGATACACAGTTGTCAGTTACTGTTGGTTACAACACAGCAGTTAGAAAGAAAAGTTTGCATCATCAGGAAGTTTGACTTGATCAGCATGTTTGCGATGTTGCATTTTACCCTTCTCACCCACAGTGCAGTTTTACAGTACAGCACATGCTCCAAAGGTTGCCAAGACATTAGCTGTGTTATGCAATCATGCCTCATCGAACCAACTGTAGTTACACAGACAGACGCACATTGTAGATTTGAACATTTCCAGTTTTGCCTACGTTGCAGAGAAAGGAAATGGAAGCAGATGAGAAACAAACAGTAAACTGACACTTACCGGTTGATTAGGAGCTACGCAATGGGAACAGGTTGTTTTAGATTCCCAGAGCTTCCGTTCCCCTCAGGAGCTGTGTGATAATGTGTCTGTGTGTGTTTTTCCAGCTACCGGCAATGTTTACCCTCTGTCTGATACATTCCTCTTCTTCAAACGCTGCCCACATCCCAGACCCTAGACCTCCTTCATAATCTTCCCTCACTCCCTTCTTCCTTCTCCCTTCTCTCAGCCCTCAGTAACGACTGAACCCACAACATTTGGTGGAAACATGTTTGCTTGTACCATGGAGATGCACAAAACATACACAGAAAGACTGGAAGCAAAAGAAGAGGGATTAAATCAAATGAGGGCAACTGGGTTTGGACTCTGATAGCGCAGAGCTGTCAGTGAATATGAGAACATTTTGATCAGCATTCAAAAATATCCGTGTCTGTGAGTGTGTGTGAGTGTGTGTGTATGTGTGTGTGTGTGTGTGTGAGACTGGGTCTACAGTACGTGTTCTGCCTAGAGGCATTGAAGCCACAAAGTACCTGGGGAGCCAAAGAGACCATTCTGTGTGTATATGTGTGTATCTTTGTGTGCATTTGTATCCATCTGTGTGTTACTGCATGTGTGCGTGTAGTGTGTGCATGTGTGTGTGTGTGTAGTGTGTTTCTCGAAGAAAGGAACTTCTTGCAAGCATCTGAGCAGGGGAGAGGGAAACGATTCCAGATTCCTTTCCCCCCAAATATGAGGGGAGCTCTGTGAAAAAAGAGGCAAGGTGGAGAATAAAACGGAGAGGAGGAAAGTATTTCCTGGTGAGAGCATGGAAAGAGCTCCCTCTAGGAAAACCA
This sequence comes from Thunnus thynnus, assembly GCF_963924715.1. Lineage (NCBI taxonomy): Eukaryota > Metazoa > Chordata > Actinopteri > Scombriformes > Scombridae > Thunnus > Thunnus thynnus. The sequence continues at coordinate 23,144,067 of NC_089520.1, read as the reverse complement.
TATGGAATAACACCCACAACAAGGTTTTATAGCCTAATAAGTGTCTGTATGTGTTTTTGGGGGAGAAAAGAAGTGATGAAGCATTTTATTTTACCACAAAAACAGGCAAACAAGAAACTAAATAAACAAGAATATGTGTTTATATGCCAGTGACAGCAACTACAACTTTTTAAAGTAATAGTTCCACATTTTGGGAAATATAATTATTTGCCTTCTGGCAGAGCGTTAGATGAGAAGATTAATTTATATACCATATACACTTTATTAAGTACACCTTGCTAGTACCTGGTTGGACTCCCTTTTGCCTTCGGAACTGCCTTAATTCTTTGTGGCATAGATTCAACAAGGTGCTGGAAACATTCCTCAGAGATTTTGGTTCATATTGACATGATAACATCACGCGGTTGCTGTAGATTTGTTGGCTGCACATCCATGATGCCAGAGGTGCTCTATTAGATTGAGATCTGGTGACTGTGGAGGCCATTTGAGTACAGTGAACTAATTGTCATGTTCAAGAAAGCAGTTTGAGATGATTTGAGCTTTGTGACATGGCGTGTTATCCTGCTGGTAGTAGCCATTAGAAGATGGGTACACTGAGGTCATAAAGGGATGGACATTGTCAGCAGCAATACTCAGGTAGGCTGTGGAGTTTAAACGATGCTCAATCGAAAGCGTGCCAAGAAAATATCCCTCGATACAAGGCAGGATGGATCCATGCTTACATGTTGTTTACGCCAAATTCTGACCCCAACATCTGAATGTCGCAGCAGAAATCGAGCCTCATCAGACTAGGCAAGTTTTTCCAGTCTTCTATTGTCCAATTTTGCTGAGCCCATACGAATTGTAGCCTCAGTTTCCTGTTCTTAGCTGACAGGAGTGGCACCCAATGTAGTCTTCTGCTGCTGTAGCCCGTTCTGCTTCAAGGTTCGACATGTTGTCCATTCAGAGATGCTCTTCTCCATACCTCGGTTGTAACGAGTGGTTATTTGAGTTGCCTTTCTATCAGGTTGAACCAGTCTGTCCATTCTCCTCTAACCTCTGCCATCAAAAAGGCATTCTTCGCTTGCAGAACTGCCGCTCACTAGATATTTTCTCTTTTTCGGACCGTTCTCTGTAAACTCTAGAGAGGGTTGTGCGTTAAAATCCCAGCAGATCAGCAGTTTCTAAAATACTCAAACCAGCCCGTCTGGCACCAACGACCATGCCAAGTTCAAAGTCACTTAAATCACCTCTCTCCACCATTCTGATGCTTGGTTTGAACTTTAGCACATTGTCTTGATCTTGTCTACATACCTAAATTAATTGAGTTGCTGCCACGTGATTGGCTGATTAGATATTTGTGTTAATGAGCAGTTGAACAAGCGCACCTAATAAATTGGCCAGTGAGTGTATATGAAGCTATAGCCAGCAGCTGCTTAGCTTAACTTAGCAAAGACTGGAAACCTAGGGAAACAGCTAGCCTGGCTCTGTCTGATGGTTACGAAATCCTCCTAACAGCATCTCTAAAAACCACTAATTTTATCTTGTTTGTCAATCCATACAAAAAAAAAAACAGAAAAAAATGAACAAAAATGACAATCTGCAGTTTTCTGGGTAACATGTACCAGACATATTTACAGAGGAGATATTTAGGATGATTCATGGCTGTTGTGTCATGACAGAATCTCCAACAAATTGATGGACCTCAGAAAAAAAAACAAAAAAAAACAATTTTATTTTATTTTTATTTAGCCTTTATTTAATCAGGAGGTCTCTTGAGATATCTTACTTTTTTGCAAGAGACTTGGCCAAAATAGATAGATATAAATAGTTACATAAGAGTATACATCATTAATATACAACAATCACATACAGCAATAAAAAATTATGTCTGATCTGAAGGCAGTGTTCCCAGATGGTTTCCAGAAGTTTATCTTACATATTACTCTAAGCCCAGGGTGCAGGGTATGAAAATGCAATTTTACCAAGTTGTGAGCAGACTTTAGAAAACAAAAAAAACCTGATAAAGTTGCACATTATTCATAACTCTGATGAATTAATTTAACAGATGAAGATGAGTGTTTCTGCACATTGCCTTATTTAGGATAAGAGAGCTAGAAACAGGAGAAAGCATCTCACAAAACAAGTAGTTTACCATGGTTTTAAAGATAAAAAGGTACACATGAACTTTCTCGGTTTACTCACCGTAGATCATAGATGGGAGCAAGGCTCTAAAGTTATGAATCTGATGTCAGCATTTACACAGTGTCAACATAAACAATAAGCCTATATCATTATAAAACATCAGTTACATTGTCTCACCTTTTGCCATTCCTGCTGTTAAGATTTCTTGTTCATGTTACTATAACTGGTTTCTAACTGGTTGAGTGAGAGTTTTTTGGAAACATAAGTGAGAGTGGGTAGATGGTGTGTGACCAGCAGCAGGTTGGCAGCTCCTCAGCATCCTACGCACACTGTGCTTTGCTGTTTCTCTCTGGTTTCAGGAGAAGGAAATGGAAAAGACTTCCTTCCATCCTCTGCTGGCTGTGAGCCCTCTGCTACCACATAACACCTCTCACTGAAACATTCTCCACATAAATATTCACCTCACTCACACACAGAGTCAGTGCTATCCTGAAATGAATACTGATATTTTCTCTGTGATTATGCAAACTTTTTTATAAATGTTTTTTGATGTTTTGAATAAGTGCTGCAAGGAGGAGCTATGATTATTAACACTGGAGAAATGTTCTTAATACAATTCCTTCTTGCAGTCTGAGACAAGCATAACAATGAAGCTTTTGAAAGTGGTCAGTCCCTCAATTGGCCACAAACAACAGTTGTCCAGTGGTTGGACCAGTTTTCATTAAATCCCTCCACATGGAGATCTGTGCTCAAGACACTTGGCAACATGGAGACTTTGCCATGTAATGATTGCAAATACAATATAGAAGACTTCACCAAGTATCTCTAACTCTAAAGTCCACAAAACAGCCTTTTTATTGTTATCATTACTGATGTTGTGGAAAAGAAAAGCTAGTCGAATCTGATTATGTGGTCTTCACTCACATCTGTGCAATAATGCATGAAATGAAATGGCAGGATATCGCGTAGCATAAAAGCTGCTACAGTACAAAGTCACAGAAAAAATAAAAAGAGTAATGAAGAAATGATGTCATTCACTATTGCTCATTTTTGTTCAGACTGTTAATGTCTAGAGAGCTCCCTATTTACCTAAGCTGATGAAGTAATATCACCATTTGGAAAGAATACAGTAGAGCCATCTGTCATAGTCAAACAGTATAAACGCGAAGATCCTCATCTGATGTTACCTGTAACAATTACACAAAACACAGAACGCAATATCAATTCCTCCTCATGCTGTTTGACACCACACATATTACACCAGTTTAACTTTAACAAATATGATAAACAATCCTAGCGTCACTTCTGAGAAGACATGGAACATCAGAGTGCAAAAATGAATTACATTTATGAAATGATCAACTGGATACAATGTCTTGTTTAATATGTCTGTTAATGAGTCATCGTCTTTGCATTTCCCAAAACAGAAGTAGCCCTCAGGTGGTTTCCTGTGTCTTGTTTGGGAGCTGGCAGGTACATCAGCTCGTCACCAGCAGATCCCTGCAAATACTTTTCTATTGCTACAATTACACTTGTTTTCACCTGCACTGCATCACACATACTTCTTAGATTAGGGTTTAGAGTCTTGCTTTTGTTTGGCCATGTGTTTGACATTTTAAGAGAAGCTGCACATGTGAAATATTAGTAATATCTACTGAGGTGTAATGTGATTAGAGTGAGGCTTTCTATGCCAAAACAGTGTCATCAGGTGTAATACTGTGGGAATGTCGTATCTGTACATTTAGCATAAGATGTAACTTTCATCCCAAACATCCAAATATTATTCTTGGTCTTTGAAACAGCAGTTGATAAAACAATCTCACCTCTCGTCCATTTATAGGAATATTGAGCTTTCCTTAGTTGACATTGAAATGTAGATTTTCTCTTTTTATTTTATTTTACTTATTATTATATTGGTTAACATGTTACCTCTAGAAATGAAAACAACCAATGTTTTAGAGTCGGTTTCCTCTTCCATCACTTTGACTTTCTCTTCTCATAATTCCCCTCACCATCTTCTCCCTTCATTTGTCCCTCATCAACATGTCCTGTTACTGACACTAGAGGGCTGTGTTTCCTTTCTAATCAACAGCACACAGGTTGAGATAAACTAAGGCAAAGGCCTTCTTTGCAAATGTTTACTGTACAATTACAAACAACACATTAATACCAGTGAATCATATATCAAGAGGTGGGAGGATTTAATTTAAAGAATAATAATGAATGCACAGGCTGAATAAATAAAAGTAAGGTTTGTCTTTTCTTTTTGAGCCACATTCGTTCTTTTAGTAGTGAAGTATGACTGAGGTACTGCTCAAGTTTAATTTGTTTTCATGGTGACAAGGTCATTGTGACACAGACAGCAGGCTCCACTGTTACAGAGGATCCCTGGCGTTGTTTTGAACAGGCAATGTTGCAGTTATGTGCATCCAGGACACTACTACAGCATATTTTAAGATCTCCTTTTTCAGAGTAGCACAGCAGATTTAAAATTGGTCAAATCATACATTTTTTTTATCAAGATTGAAATTGAAATGAGATCGATAATTATGTATATGTTGGTTACTAACATACATTAAAAAAAACTGCTGCTTTTATCTGTATGAGAAAAAGAAGCTTGACGTGGTGTAACATCTGTGCATGATTTATGTACGTGTGTGTGTGTGTGCTTGGACATCTGCTTTCTATTGCATGGTTTATGCTGCCCCCTGTGCCCTGGGGTGCCATGGTTCAAGTTACCTTAAGGAGACACATTGTCCAGTGACCACTAAGACCGAAGCTCTATCTTTATTACAATTCATTTGTTTAATTCCACTTAATTACCATGACTGCATCTTCAATATGGATCTGTGTTGTTGCAATGTTAAACAATCTCTGTATAGCAAGACAAGAATATATATGTTGGTAGTAACAGGGTATGTGTTTGTGTGTGCATAAATCACATTATGGAAACAAAAGTCTGGTTCCTACAAGGTTAACCATTAACTTGAAGGGTTAGGGCTTGATTTTTGGTTAAGGTTAGGGTAATAGTCCCAGAAATCAATGTTGTAAGTCAAGACAATGTCCTTCAAAGTGACAAAAACTGTCAAAAACACACACACAAAAAAGGTTAATGTGTGTGTGTGTGTGTGTGTGTGTGTTAGAGAGAGATGGACATACAGAGGGACAGACAGACTATGTAGTAAAAGATAAGCTACCTCAGATTGCATCATGAGCATTTTTTTTGTGTTTTTGGCCTCCTGTGAGATACAGGCATATTTCCAACATTACATCTTACAATAAAGAGAAACGCTGTTTTTTTTGTTTTGTTTTGTTTTTTTACCATTGCATATTTATTAGGGCCATATGAATCTGTATGGCAGCCAGATGAAAGAACATCTGACTTTCATACATACACAATAAGACCATTTAGTCCATTTCAAGCAAAACACTGGCTTCCAAACAAAGTATATCTGTCCTTATTCACATATATTTGAGGGCCTGGAGGAAGCAAGGCTGAGTCTGAACATAACAAGCTGAACAGCCTATTTAGTTAAAGTATTTTTGTTGTAGCTGTTTATCTTTTTCTTCAGGTGAGCGAACAAATAAGCTTCATCTTCAGGAATGAAAATTCCTGTGAGGAGTTCATGGCCTGAGTGGAAAGGGCTTGGTCCTCTGATCTTCTGATCCCTGCTCAGTACTGGTCATGACCCAGACAGGAGACGAGGGGAGACAACACGGGAGGGGGTTGGGTGTATTTGGGGCAACCCAGAGTCCACCTGGGCCTCTTGCTTTGAAGTCCTGGTCAGCAGAGAATCAATTTCTCTCACTCTAAATGATAACTGCTGCACCCTCTCTTTCTTCTTCTTATATTTTTGTCTGAGTAGAAACGAAACTCTCTGTTTCACAGAAGTTTATCTTTTTAACCACCTCATATAAACATCCCTTTGATGTTATGTTGCAAGAGGTATGAACCTCATAAAGCTCAGAAGATTGCCCATCCTCAGTGATGAGTAAAGGTTCAGTGCTCATCTTGGTTAATTTCACAGGTACTAAACACAAAACAGCAGGTTATCCAAACAGCTGCCCTCTTCCTGTTGACAGAGAAATAAAGCTGGGTTGAGAAATCCAACAGCAAAGTGGTCAGACGTATTTCTCAACCCAGAGACGTCCAACTACTTTACTGTTGGAAATCACATTTAAAATAAGGAAAATGATGTCTGCTCTGCTGCATCTGGTGTCCAAAGATCCAAGTGGACACACAACAAAGAAAAAAAGTTTCCTCATGCTGCAGTAACAAATTGCAGAATAGCACAGAAAAATACATTGCTTTGTGTATTTGTTTGTCCCTCCTGCTTAGGACACATGCCAGTGTTCAAGCCTCTTTATTCAAACCCTAAAAACAATCATAATCCGTGCCCTGTAAATTCCTCACCACAGTTCACCAGCTCAGCTGTAATGCAATGTGGCCATCTGGTCGGTTCTTTCTTCCCTTTTTAGAAATATGTTGTCTTTTATTGTGAGATATTGAATACACTGGCTACAATAAACCAACATAGATAACACATGTAGCACAAGACCAGTTTAAGCTGGGAGTATACACGCACATCCAAACTGGAGAGGGCAGGTGTTGGATTGAAAGTGGGCAAATGTCGAAAAAACAATCCAGATAAACAGCTCGCACACTGCAGGGCTCCAATGTCTACTTATAATTTATTGTACCAAGATGATGTTTGGAGCACTACTGCTCTTCATCAGACTCAAGTGACAAAGCACAACACCATCTTAAATATATACATGAATACAAGTCATATGATGTAGTCACATGACCCAAATCTACAATGTGACATAAAAATAAATATACATACATAAATACACACAAAAATATGTTATGTGTATGTATATATACATACACACAACTATGGTAGTGTACATAATACTGCATACGAAAAGTTCAGAAATCAATGATGTAGGATAACACTCGATAAAATCTTTCCAGGAAAAACCCTATCTGTGCAAAAAATATAAATATATATTATATGTACAAAAATATGTAGTTCTGAATTAATAAAGTTCAGAATTCACTGGTGTAAGTCGACATTTAATCAATCACTACCAGAGAAAACAATATCTTGTCTTCGGTGATTTCCCCTCTTTCTAGCAGGTCGTTGAGACATCCACGTACTTTAGTTTTTAATTCTGTCAGGGAATTTCCATGTAGTTTCCGGTAAAAGGTGTTATTATTCAGTTGTCTCATAATTTCCTGATTGTAGGCATCTCTGTCTGGGATCACCGGTGACTCCCCTTTATCTGCATTTTGAATAACAATGGAGTTGTCATTTTTGAGGGTTTCCAGTTAAGGTTGTTGAGCCTTTGTCAAATTATGCTTTACTTTTTACTGTCTCTTTTTGCCAAGCAAGATTGATATGTCTCTTTCCACCAGTTTGCAATATGTGTCAGTGGATGAATTCCTGTGTTTAGGGGGGATGAAGATAGATTTACCTCTAAAAGGAGTTTTAGGCCTGGTAGAGATTCAGGAGGAGTCAATCTCCTGGGTCCCATGATGGTTAACTATGTTGGAAACATAGTGACACTTGTGGTTATCTTTAAAAAAAAACTTCTTAAGGGGTAAGTTATGAAAAAACCTTTGTAAATCAACATACATGTTTAAATCTTTGCAGTGGGTAGTAGCACAGAATGACAGTCCTATATTAAGAGCAAAGATACAAGTACTGGAAATAGGCTTACTTGACATATTTATGACATTCACTTCCTCCACAGTCTGTGGGTGTTGTAGGGCTCTCTTGTGGTGTTTTTGCACCCTCCTGCACTTTTTTCTCCTCGGCGGGCTTAGGTTGGAAGACAGTACTCTAGTGTGTGGTGGGTTTTCTCTAAAAAAGATTCCTGTAGAGAGGTGCTGGATCCCGAATCCATGTTGAGTGAAGAAGTTGATGCAGCTGAGCTTAAGTGTCTGTAGCGTTGTGAGATATCAAATAAGTGCTCATTCAACCTCATGGCACTGACAATTCAGGAGATATCCTCTCAAATGGAAAGAACAAAAGATAAAGTCAACAAACTAAAACATCAACTCCTTACAGACTCTCCAGACAAAGACGAGATGACCCAGTTGCTAAAGGAATGCAAACAAAAAAGAGCAAAACTACAACAAGAAATAACATTGTCAAAAAAGGCAAAATTTGACCGGGATACAAGAGACTATGAGCAAGGAATAGTCTATAAGTGGAAATGGAGTTATGAACCCGCACAAACAGACACAGAACAAAGACAACAGAGGAGGGGACAACGCTACAGACACTTCAGCCCAGCTGCATCAACTTCTTCACTCAACATGGATTCGGGATCCAGCACCTCTCTACAGGAATCTTTTTTAGAAAAAAAAAACTGTCTTCCCACCCAAGCCCACCAAGGAGAAAAAAGTGCAGGAGGGGGCAAAAACACCAAAAGAGAGCCCTACAACACCCGCAGACTGTGGAGGAAGTGGATAATAATATGGTCATAAATCCGTCAAGTAAGCCTATTTCCAGTACTTTTATCTCTGCTCTTAGTAAAGGACTGTCATTCTGTCCTACTACCCACTGCAAAGATTTCAATGTATATGTTTTTAAAAGATAACCACAGGTCTCACTATGTTTCCAGCATAGTTTACCATCATGGGACACAGGGGATTGCCTCTTCCAGTGACACAGAGACCGAGAAACACTAAGAGACTCCTCCAGACATCTGAACCAGGCCTAAAACTCCTTTTAGAGGTAAATCTACCTTCATTCCCCCTAAACACAGGAATTCATCCGCTGACACATATTGCAAACTGGTGGAAAGAGACATATCAAACTTGCTTGGCAAAAAGAGACAGTAAAAAGTAAAGCATAATTTGACAAAGGCTCAACAACCTTAACTGGAAACCCTCAAAAATGTCAACTCCATTGTTATTCAAAGGCAGTCAGACAAAGATGCCTACAATCTGGAAATTATGAGACAACTGAGGAATGACACCAATTACTGTAAACTACATGGAAACCCGCTGACAGAATTAAAAACTAAAGTACGTGGATGTCTCAACGATGTGCTAGAAAGAGGGGAAATCACCAAACATGAACATTCCTTTATGTTAATAAACTCACCCATAACACCAATGTTTTATATTTTACCTAAAATACAGAAAGAATACAGTTATACCCCTCCAGGCAGACCTATTGTAGCTGCAACTATTTCCTTCAGCCCTGTGTCACGTCTTTACTCTCCTATATTAAAGACTCTATGGATTTCATTCAAACTATACAAGCTGTCCAACCCAGCAACTACAACCATCTGCTGGTTACTATGGATATTGAGTTTTTATACACCAACATCCCCATACAAGGGGGGCTGAGGGCAGCAGAATTTTTTATCAACAGGCAACAACAAAACTCTGCCGAGTAATGGTCACCTAGCACATCAGCCATTTTAGAGCTTAATGAGACTGTGGTGACTATGAACTTCTTCATGTTTGACAAGGATTTCTTTCTACAGGTGTCCAGAGTCAGCATGGGCTCTAAGATGTCCCCCATTTTCACCTCATTGTATGTTGGATTCTTCGAGCAGGAGATTGTACTGAACCCTTCTAAGAATCCGTTCCTGCAATACATTTCTACATACAGAAGGTACATAGACATCTTTTTCTTTTTCATATGGACCTCCACAGAGACTTAACTCAGAGACTTCCACAACTTAATTAACATACAGAATGTACATCTTAGATTCACTTTGGCCTATGACCCTTTGAAAATGAACTTTCTGGACATTATGATTACGAATAACAAAGAGAGCCTTAGCACAAGCCTATACAGGAAGCCGACTGACAGAAACTCTGTTTTACATGGACAATCCTATCACCCTACACTTTTAAAGAAAAGCCTCCTTATTTCTCAGTTTCATTGCATATGCCGCATATGCAGCTCAGATATTGATTTTAAAAACAAATGACAGACTTAGAACACAGATTCCTACAAAGAGGGTTCAAAAGTGAATGGGTGACACAAGCCTCCAACCGTTTCTCCAACTTAACCAACCCAATCACCAGAATAAAACATTGGCATTGCACATTTCTGCAAACCACAGATATGTTGAATCTCTACATTTCAATAGCTTTTCACTTTTTAAAATCGCATTAAATGGCTGTTATCAGTTGAATAATCATGTTTTATGTTGTGACAATGCTGTGGTTAAGGTCTGGTTAGGGTTAGGCACAAAAACCGCTTGGTTAGGGTAAGGAAAAGATCATGGACTGGGTTAAAATAGCCGATTTGGTCGCCAGAAAAACAGCTGCAAATGTCCTGACGTCTTGCTAAACCTGTTGGTGAGGGCCGTTTGTCCACCTGACCCCCCATCAACCCCACGTACGTTTTTGAGTCCTGTGGCACCATGCAATTACAAATGTTGCAACTGTCAACAGTGTAATTTCACATGCAAAACCAAGACTTTCCATCACCCACACACAGGGAAAGTGTTTGCTATTAAAGGTATCATCTCATGCAAAACCACAATGTGATATATATATGCGAGAATGCCCCTGTGGACTTGCGTACATAGGAAAAACATCTATGCCTCACAAAACCAGAATCTCAGAACATAGAAGTATTATCAGAAACAATGATCATAAGAGCCCTGTGGCTTGACTGTTGCCTCTCTCAGTTACACTAAACATGTCCAACTCCTACAGAGGGGGGGAGACATCAACACCCTTCTTATTAAACGCAAACTATTCTGGATTCATACTCTAGACACTATGTCACCCAAGGACCTCAATGAGGAAATGGACCTTAGTCCCTTTTTGTGACTCCTGAGACCTTCTATTTGTCAGTCATATCATCTATAGACTTGTCATCTGAGTTCTATTTTTCTTTCTTGGTTTCTTTTTCTTCTCATTCTTTATGTTGTTGCTCTCTGGTCAACCATATTGCACCTATTATAGGACAAATAGAGGTAACTTCTTTTGTAGTGTTCCATACTTGATGATGGTCTACAAGCCTGATGGTGGTCAGGGATATCCTATTTAAGGTCTTCCTCTTTACATATATTGCTGTATATATGTTTGTACATACGATATATTTGTGTACATATTGTCCTCTCTGGTAGTGATTGATTGAATGTCGACTTACACCAGTGAATTCTGAATTTTATTAATTCAGAACTACATATTTTTGAACATATACTATATATTTATATTTTTTGCACAGATAAGATTTTTCCTGGAGAGATTTTATCGAGTGTTAACTCACACCATTGAATTCTGAACTTTTTGTATGCAGTACTATGTACACTACCATAGTACCATATTTATGTGTGTATTTATATATGTTAACCACAGATTTTTCTATAGACTGTAGTTACCATGTTTGACAAATGTTGACAGGACTGCTCTTTGATCACTCCCAGAGATGTTACCGCCCTTGGACAAATGTTAAAAGCTATAACAGTCTTAAAGGAATAGTTCACCATTTTGGGAAATACCATCCCGTCCTCACAAGAAAAATGACAGTATAGGTTTCAAATACAGCCAGCAAAAACAACCTGTAATTATATTCACTACATCTAGCGGCCATAGTAATTATGACGGGGAAGTGACACAGTTCTGATGATGTCAATATCAAGTGACTTGATAAGATGATGTTGCCTTATTAGGGAGAAGTGGGTTGGGGAGATGGTCAGATAGTTGATTAGATGCAAGTTGGACTTTGCTGCTGGAGACCACTGTTTGCTTCCCATTTCCAACTGAGAGTTGGGACATTTTTTCGAAGACCATAACAATATTACGTTTTTTTTTTACTGCTGCCATGATGACAGAGGTTGTCTTTGAGGAAATTCTAATTACATTTCAAGTGATAATTTTAACCCAAACCATGATCTTCCCCCAATCCTAACCAAGTGTTTTTTGTGCCTAAACTGAACGTGACCACACTATGTCATTATTTTTTAACAGTGATTTGCAAAGGGTTTTGGAGAGCAGCATTTTATGCTCCTATTTTGCAGGAACAATCAACCTATGTGGTTGTTTAATTATGAGGATGTGGAAATACATTTAATCATTTTCTTGCCAATAGTGAGAGGAGAAGATCAATACCACTTTCATCTATGAGAGTGGCATTAATTCTCTCCCCTCAGCAAGAAAGCAAATGAGTGAATTTCCCAAAATGTCAAACTTTTCCTTTCAATTACCTCAGATGGTCATGTGGACTGCCATCCAAAGGAAGCACTTTTCCATATATTTTTATATGTTGAAAATTTTAATGCACAGAATAATTTGAATTCCAAACAAATAACAGTCAGAACTGTGCAAACATATTTATCTAGTCAACAGTCACACTATTCTTCCATCGTTGCTCACAGAAAGGTATCCCATGAGAAAGAGAAACAGCAAATGAGACGGCGAGAGGAAATTGGAGGAAATAAATAGGGGAAGATTCAGTGAATCAGCGACTGGAGATGTGAAAGATAGAAGAGAGCGGAAATACTGATTCAGATGGAGCTCATGTTGTAGAGAAGACACAGAAGCAGGAAGAGGCCCACATTAAGACCAGACAGACAAACATGAGAGGACTGTCACACGTGTTTTCATTTAACCCTTTACAAGATGTAAGGTTGTTGGAGAGGAATGGAGAGAGTTAGATCCGCCCCTGCTACAACATGTTTTCCCTGGCAAAAAGATGTTTGCTAAATGGGATAAAGAGCAGTTTATGTTATCCATTAGCAGTCAATCTGAATAATGTTTGAAAGAAAAAAAATATTGTCATACTGTCATAAGCATGGAAGAGTTTATTACTGTAGGAGCTTTTTTTTTTCGTCAAAGGCTGAACTTGAACACTACCCTCTTGTTGGTTTTCCTTCAGGTGCTGTATACAACGGAGGGCTCCTTACCTTTGTGTAAATTATTTTTACATTTATGATCCAGTGATCCAAAAGGGTCAAAAGTAAAGGTGCAAAGGTCTAAATATTCTGAGTGCACTGTGGGGTTCAGCTGAAAGGAACTGAATGTGCTGCACACAGATGGGAACAATCCCTCACAGCCACTGCATCTCACATCACTCACATTAGTGGAAAAAGAAACTCCAGAGTGGGGGGTGTGGGGTGTGCTGAGCCATGCCTGAGTGAACAAAATGGGGTTCAAGAGGGTTGTATAAAGGGGGTGGAAGGAACCAGCCCTGCAAAGGAGTAGAAAGAGGGGTGGAGAGGGGGATGGCATAACGGAAAGGAGCTCTGGGAGGGGAGGTTAGTTTTTTTTTACAAAGTGTTTGTGAGAGTCCCCTCCAGTCCTGAGCACACTCTGAGAGAGAGAGGGGACAAGGAGGGCCAGTCTCTCTGATCAGGTAGGTGTGTGTGTGTGTGTGTGTGTGTGTGTATGTGTGTATGTATGTGCGCGTTCATGTGTGTGTGGACATGTGTCTGTCGATTTGTCTTTCATGCACAGACTTATTTTTCTATGAAACCTGATAGGAGATGAATAAACACATGATGATAGAGTCATAATTTTGCTTCAGCTGTTTTTCCCTCTGCAGATCAGAAGGTCATTATTGGATATTCCTCCACAATTTTGGGGCAGCAGTGAGACCTATTTACAAAGCTGGCATTCATAGTTAGGGGGTTGTTTTTTTTTCTTTTCTTTTTTATAACTTCCCCTCTGGATTCCCTGTGGGTTAAGACCACTAAGAATGTGCCTCGCTGCAGGCGGTTACATTTCCAAAATGTCAGTAGCTGCACTGCACCTTTGACTGTTCATTTAACCTCAGTACAGTATATAACAGTGAGGCTGGTTTTATGCATTCTTCTAGAATACCACCTTGTTCTCTGAAGAAGTGAGTGAAGTTACATTTTTGCAGTATATTTTTTTTACTTTTTTGTGGCTTAATGGCTATTGTACTCATTAACTTTTGCAAATCCTGAACCTCTGTACTATGTAAGAGAGGAACTTGCCCTTGATGGATACAGAGGGTCAACACAAGAATTGAGATTTTTACTTGAAATGAGTTTAACATTTCTCTTTTGAATTTTAATACCTCTCTCTCTCTCTCTCTCTCTCTCTCTCTCTCTCTCTCTCTCTCTCTCTCTCTCTGTATCTGGTAGGTTATAGAAAAGATTTGTGCAACAGTGGCAATGCGTCTGGTGATTATTTTCCTCTTGTCTGCCCTGCTGCCACTTTGCCTCTCCCATGGACCAGATCCCTTCGGCTGGCTGTATGGCCGGCAGAACCACTATTTTGGCTCCCTGCAGGCAGACACCACAGGAGGAGAGTGTCCCTCTGAGTGTGATTGCCCACCTTCCTTTCCCATTGCCATGTACTGTGATGGGCGGGGCCTGACAGCCATGCCAACAATCCCCTCCCGTATCAAGTATTTGTACCTCCAAAACAATGCCATCACAGCCATGCCCGACTCATCTCTGGTCAATGCAACCAATCTGGTGTGGCTCATGCTCCACCACAACCAGCTGACATCTGATGCCATTGGCAAGAAGGTAAACCTACATCTGGTCCCAGTCAAGTCCAGACACACATGTGAGCTCAGGGCATGATGCAGTGAGGCTGGTCTAAATGATTGTCAGATGGCTGGCACGTGGCTAACAGATTATGTCACTGCAATTTAAAAAAATTAATGGTTTTATTGTTGCATGTGTTAGTACACAAAAGATGGATTTTTGTGCAATTAAGACATGTGAATCTTTTTCATGGAGGGCTTGATTCTTGTAAAATTCATTATTACGTGCATGTTAGTGAGTTGTCCATTCTCCATATCATTCTTAGGCATTTCTGAAGTTGGGGGACTGGAGCGTTTATATCTGCAGCACAACAATTTGACCAGCATTCCTTCTAACCTCCCTCGTTCCCTGCGAGACCTGAGAATCAACCATAACAAGATTGAAAAGGTAATGTTGCATACAGTTTGATATTCATGCAGAGCCTTTCTCTGTTCTTGTTAACGATTTGTCTGTTGATTAGTAGATGCATTACTGATTTATTATCATTGCCACTGTTGCCTAGGTAACACCTGCAGACCTAGAGGGAATGGATAACCTCACTATCCTGTATCTCCATGACAACGCTGTCACAGACATGGGCACATCACTGAGGGCACTTATATCCCTCACACTGCTGGACATCAGCGGCAACAAACTGACAAAGGTAAATGTGTGTTTGTGTCTGTGTGTGTCCCATTAACTGAATGGAGAGTCTCCAGTCCTCCTGAACTCTCTCCATGTTCTGATCCAAGGTCCCGGAGGCTCTCCCCGAACATCTGCACCAACTCTACCTCGAGTCCAACGCCATTGACTCTCTACCAGAGGGCTTCCTGGGACGTTTCACACAGTTGCAGTATGTCAGAATGGCCCACAACCAGCTCACAGACAAGGGCATCCCTGCCAACACCTTTAATGTGACTGGACTGGTGGAGCTGGACCTGAGCTTCAACAAACTGGAGAGAATCCCTCCAGTCAGTACTACACTACAACATCTCTATCTGCAAGCCAACCAGATCAAAGGTAAAACATAAGTCTATTTGCAGATTATCACTGCTGTATGCATGCAGTAGTAAATTCATTACCACCTCTCCCTCTGTCCTGCGGCTGCAGAGTTCTCTCTGGGCAGTTTCTGCAGCGTTGTGGATGTGACCAACTTCTCCAAGCTGCGGACGCTGCGACTGGACGGGAACGAGATCAGTCGCCAGGACATCCCCACAGATTCATCACTCTGCCTGCGCTTGGCCTCCAACATTGAGGTCTAACCATGTGCACGACACCATTTGTGGTACTCAGCACACAAACACAGCTCAGTTTACAGCATACAATTACAGTGTGACACATTTAATAGTGCAGGGGTGATGATATAATTTAATATTGACAGCAGGTGGCAGCAGTTCTTACTGTAATATCCACTATTCACATCACAGTGAGAGCAAAGATTGTCACATGTGGCTGTTTTTAAGTTTCACCAGACATTTTTTATTTCACAGGGAATTTTCTGTGGAAAATATAAAATAAGAACATCATACGTTTCCTTAACAAGCATTAAGAAATTAAAAAGTTTGATTTTTTTCTGAAGAGGTCAAGAATACAGTTTATATGCTCAATAAGATACTGTATGAGCCACATGTGATGTTTCTTTTTGGGGTATTGAGAATGATCTGACCCTGGTCCTC